>NC_064810.1:44427858-44530769 GCF_023721935.1 Panthera uncia
AAAAAAAAAAAAAAAAAAAAAAAAAAAAAAAAAAAACTCTTGGTTTCATTGATCTGCTCCACATTTTTTTTAGATTCTATATTGTTTATCTCTGCTCTGATCTTTATTATTTCTCTTCTTCTGCTGGGCTTGGGGTGTCTTTGCTGTTCTGCTTCTAGTTCCTTTAGGTGTGCTGTTAGATTTTGTATTTGGGATTTTTCTTGTTACTTGAGATAGGCCTGGATTGCAATGTATTTTCCTCTCAGGATTGCCTTTGCTGTGTCCCAAAGTGTTTGGATTGTTGTATTTTCATTTACATTTGTTTCCATATATTTCTTAATTTCTTCTCTAATTGCCTGGTTGACCCATTTATTCTATAGTAGGGTGTTCTTTAACCTCCATGCTTTTGGAGGTTTTCCAGACTTTTTCCTGTGGTTGATTTCAAGCTTCATAGCATTGTGGTCTGAAAGTGTGCCTGGTATGATCTCAATTCTTGAATACTTATGAAGGGCTGTTTTGTGACCCAGTATATGATCTATCTTGGAGAATGTTCCATGTGCACTCAAGAAGAAAGTATATTCTGTTGCCTTGGGATGCAGAGTTCTAAATATATCTGTCAAGTCCATCTGATCCAATGTATCATTCAGGGCCCTTGTTTCTTTATTGACCATGTGTCTAGATGATCTATCCATTGTTGTAAGTGAAGTATTAAAGTCCCCTGCAATTACCACATTCTTATCAATAAGGTTGCTTATGGTTGTGATTTTTTTTTATGTATTTGGGGGCTCCCGTATTCGGCACATAGACATTTATAATTGTTAGCTCCTCCTGATGGATTGACCCTGTATATATTATATAATGCTCTTCTTCATCTCTTTTTACAGCCTTTAATTTAAAGTCTAGTTTTTTCTGATGTAAGTATGGCTATTCCAGCTTTCTTTTGACTTCCAGTAGCATGATAAATAGTTCTCCATCCCCTCACTTTCAATCTGAAGGGGTCCTCAGGTCTAAAATGAGTCTCTTTTAGACAGCAAATAGATGGGTCTTGTTTTTTTATCCATTCTGATACACTGTGTCTTTGGTTGGAGCACTTAGTCCATTTACATTCAGTGTTATTATTGAAAGATATGGGTTTAGATTCATTGTGATGTCTGTAGGTTTCATGCTTGTAGTGATGTCTCTGGTACTTTGTCTGCCAGGATCCCCCTTAGGATCTCTTGGGCTGGTTTAGTGGTGATGAATTCCTTCAGTTTTTGTTTGGGAAGTCCTTTGTCTCTCCTTCTATTTTAAATGACAGACTTGCTAAATAATGGATTCTCGGCTGCATATTTTTTCTGTTCATCACATTGAAGATACCCTGCCATTCCTTTCTGGTCTGCCAGGTTTCAGTAAATAAATCCATCACTAGTCTTATTGGTCTCCCTTTATATGTTAGAGCATGTTTATCCCTAGCTGCTTTCAGAATTTTCTCTTTATCCTTGTATTCTGCCAGTTTCAGTGTGATATGTCATGCAGAAGATCGATCCAAGTTACGTCTGAAGGGAGTTCTCTGTGCCTCTTAGATTTCATGTGTTTTTCCTTCCCCAGATCAGGGAAGTTCTCAGCTATGACTTCTTCAAGTACACCTCCAGCACCTTTCCCTCTGTCTTCCTCCTCTGGAATCCCAATTATGCGTATATTATTACGTTTAATTGTGTCACTTAGTTCTCTAATTCTCCCCTCACACTCCTGGATTTTTTTATCTCTCTTTTTCTCAGCTTCCTCTTTTTCCATAATTTTATCTTCTAATTCACCTATTCTCTCCTCTGCCTCTTCAATCCAGGTAAGGTCACCTCCATTTTATTTTGCAGCTCATTTATAGCATTTTTTAGCTCCTCCTGACTGTTTCCTAGTCCCTTGATCTCTGTAGCAATAGATTCTCTGCTGTCCTCTATACTTTTTTGAAGCCCATTGATTAATTTTATGACTATTATTTTAAATTTATTTTCTGTTACATCGCTTAAATCATTTTTGATCAGTTTGTTAGCTGTCGCTACTTCCTGGAGTTTCTTTTGAGGAGAATTCTTCAGTTTTGTCATTTTGGATAGTCCGTGGAGTGGCGCCGAACTGCAGGGCTCTTCCCCTGTGCTGTTGGGAATAACTTGCATTGGTGGGTGGGGCCACAGTCAGAGCTCATATCTGCCCCCAGCCTACCACTGGGGCCACAGTCTGACTCGTGTGGTACCTTATCTTCCCCTCTCCCAGCGGCAGGACTCACTGTGGAGTGGTGTGGCCCCTGTGTGGGCTACTTGCACACTGCCAGTCTTGTGGTTCTGCTTCAGTGGGATCTGGTGTATTAGCCGGAGTGGATCCACAAGGTGCACAGGGGCAGAAGGGGCAGACTCAGCTTGCTTTGCCTTCAGTGGTCCACTTCAGGAGAGGCCCCTCTTCCATGGGCCTCTCATCTACGCTTGGCTCCGGAGAGTCTATTCTGCTAGTCTTCTGGAAGTTTTCTGGGTTATTTAGGAAGATGTGGGTGGAATCTAAGTGGTCAGCAGGACGCAGTGAGTCCAGCGTCCTCCTACGCCGCCATCTTCCAGCTCATTATCTGTCCCTTATGCATCTTAAAAGTTTGTTGTGTACTCCACACCTATATTAAAGGAGGGTCATACACTGTCCAGGGACTGGCCCTTCGGGAGGTGTTTTTTTGGAGATTGTTACTTGCTCTCCTGTTGTTGTGACTTTGGTTATTTTATTACCCTGCTCATAGTGATATTGTGGACCCTCCACCAGATGTGCTTTGATTTGTTCCTTAGAGTAGCCCTGTAAAGGAAAACAGGTAGACAAACAGGAGACGAAAACATGCAAAGACACAAATAATACAAATAAACAAAAACAAAAAAAAACTAAAGACTAAAAACAAAAAACTCACAAACACCAACAACAAGTAAAGAAGAGGGTGGAGACGATGCTGATGGAAGAACATATACAAAGAGAGAAATGACAGGAGTGGGGTGGGGGGAGAAAAAAATAAACATTGACTAGGCAGAGAGACTAAAAGCCTTAATCCAGAGAGAGAGAGAAAGGAAAATAAAGGAGGTGGGGAAAACGAAATGAAGATAAAGTTACCCAGACAGAGAAACTATTTGGCTTGATTATTCCAGAGAGAGAGAAAGGAGTGTAAAGAAGGAAGTTTAGAACATGTATTTAGAAAATGGATTAAATATGTCTGTTTAGACAGACCAAAAACCAGAGTAACTAGCCTAGGGGAGGGAAGAGATAAAGAGGAGAAATGGGGGTGGGGGAGAGAAAATATGTATCCAGAATTGACCTAGAGTTAAGCCAGGCAATGCTGCATCACTTATCGGGAGGGGCTTTCCACAGGGTCTGTGCCACTCAGGTGGATATGAAGTTACCCAGGGCAAAGGGGCATGGTTTGGTGTAATTTGGACCCACCTCCATTATGGGCCCCAGTAGTGATCCCTGAGGCCCCGCCTTGGTGGTGGTGGTGGGGTGGGAGGGGGAGGAATGGTGATTCCCCCAGTCTCTTCTCCACAGAGCCAGACCTGGTGGACTCTGTTTGAGTCATCCTCACTGTGCCCCAGGCGCAGACGAGGCAGTCCTTCTTGCCCCGCAAACGCCTGACCCTGCATTTGGCTAGGATACAGAGTCCCACTCCGTGTGCTCTGGCACTGGAGAAGTGACTCTCAGTGCAGCGGATATGTGGTCCCAGTTGGCTTTGTCTGTGCTGCCGCACTTCAGGGAGGACTACCTTCTCCCACTGCAGACTGAGCCGCTGCCCTGCTGCCCTGGCTGTGAGCCCCAGGGGTGGCGGATGCAGGCAGGCTTTGTCTTTTCCCACTGCACTCCAGGGAAACGGTGGCCTTTTCCTCCTGCGTACTGCGCCCTCAGCCCAACCACTGCGCCCCGGGGTGGTAGGTGCAGGCAGGTTCTGTATTATTGTGCAGCCCTCCAGTGAGGTAACCACTTTTTCCAACTGCAGACTGACCTACCTACCACCTGACCTACCACCACACCCAGGCCCCTGGCTCCCCTCCTCCCCAGGTGCATGAACAGGAAGCTGGCTCCAGTCCAAAGAAATCCCTGCAGTAAGAGATTGGATCCCTCTCAGTCTCATTCCAACGTCTTTCTCCTATCCAGATATGGTCCTACACTTCCCTGGTCGCTCTTTCTCTTCCCTTTTTCTCTCCGCAGAAGGGGGTCCCTCCCCTCTGTGCCCACACGTTACAGGACAGTTCTCAGTTACCCACCTATGTTTTTTCCAGATTTCCCATTTTCTTCCTAGTAGATTCAGTCTCTTTTCCTCCCAGGCTCTGGTGTTCAGAGTCTGTTCGCTTCTGCACTTCTTTGTTTGAGAGACACGGGAAGTATGGATTCCCCCTACTTCTCTGCCATGTTGGCCCCTCCCCAATCCAGATGATCACTTTCATTTCTCCCCATAAAACGTGAACATACTTCCACACATGAATGTGGTGGGCAGCATATCAAACTTGATAAATCATGAACATGTTTGAGTAGATATGTGAAGCAAGGAATAGGGATATGACTAGATCATTTGATACCTTATTTGGCAGTTCTGCATACCAGCAGACTTCCCAGAGTCAGAACTGTTCTATGAGGTGCACTCTAGAGTGAATTTGGATGAGCTTGGCCTATAGACTGAACAAAGTTCAGGGCAAGAAGACCATTATACAATTGGAAATGGTTTTGAATTGAGAACTACATGACAGTAGGTTTGAAGCATGATCTTGCACATTCACAACATGCCAACATGAAAAAAAAAAAAAAGAGTAATGCTATCTCTGCAAGTTTACCATGGCATTTAGGATTTGCCTCTGTGAGATTCTCACCGAGATTATATCCTATGAGAACCCTGAAATGATGTTTCCTTTTATCAAGCCCCACTGAAAACACAATGCTTCTTGCAGCATGTGACCACTAGCCGTCCACACTCAGTGTCTGTAAAGTAAGCCATTCTGCCCAGCCTTTGAGATTCTAGTTTCCAGGTTTGGTTCGTGCAAATAGGAGTCCTAAAAACAGCCTCCAGTCTTAGCAATGACCTCATATCTATCTTATCCCACCACTTTTAGATAATCCGATCTTGGCAGAGCATTTAAAAAAGAGAGAATGGCACATTCTAGGTAGGAAGCATGTTTTAATTTTAAATGTTTTCTATTCTCTCTATTCTGTAATCTAGAAAGTTCTTCCCCGCTATTTCCCTGCTGCTTGTCTTCTACAATTAGCTTAATGAATTCAACATGCTAACCAACTAGACTCAATGATTACTCACTTATTGATTGTCTAAAATTAATTTATTTAATTTAACAGACACATAGCCCTCACTATGTGTCAGACAATGTGAAAATTGCTTTACAAATATAAATTCATTTATTTTTCACAGCAATATGAAATACTTATTTTTTCCCCATAAAGTAAATAAGGGAACTGAGGCAGAGAAAGAATAAATACCTTGTCCATCATGGTCAAACAGCTCATAAGGGTTGGAACCAGGTTTCAAACTCAGGCAATCTGGTTCCAGAGTCTCTTCTGTTAGCCATTTTGACCTGTAGCTCTTATCGCACTGTGTTCTGACAATTTGTTCACATTTTTCTCCCTATAAATATTGACATGACCATTCAATCTTTATTAAATAAATGAAAGCTCTGGTATGCATGGTCTTTGTTTGTATGCTTTAAAACACTGACAAAAAAAGTGTCCCAACAAATTGATTAAAGTGTAAATTTATAATTATACTATGAACCTGATATTTGTCTGGTAACACTTATAGATCATTCACATATATATTGAGCAGCATGGCTGCTTATTTGACTTATATTTGAATCATGTCACCTAGTAGAGAATGAGTATAGAAATTATAATAAATGCTTATTGTAGAAATAAATAATAACTTGCATATGCACAGTATACTTTTACTACCAAATTTTACTTCCATTTGCCAATTAAGTTATTTTAAAAGAAGAATTGTTGACTAGTTTTCTTGCTTTCAGTTCATGTTGAATTTGATGTGTTTGGTCATCTCAACATCTGCCAGTTAATGAGCCTATTTTCTTTTTTTACAGTAGTTTTGAATAAGAGCTATGGATAATTTGGGGCCATTTTGTTAGTGACATGTGTAATTTAATGATTATCTTTGCAAAAAAAGAGAATTTAGCATGACACTTTTATTTTTGAATTTTGTATTATTCTGCAAAACCTGTCAGGAAGTAGAAAACAATGAGCACCTCTTGTCATAATACAATATTAAAAATTTTTTTAATCTAAACTGCTGTGTATTATTTTGTCTACAGAGATTTTTCTAAGCATTCATATTTTTACATAGAGATTTTCTTAAGTAATGATATTTTTAACTACAGGCAATTCTTTTTAGTCACTGTCAAAATGACAACTACCTTTAAGTGGTGTATATTGTCTTAGCATAGGAAAGCATCATATCTAAAGACTTTTGACATTAATTATAGGTACCAACATTTTAAAAATAAAATGTCATAATGGCATTACATTGCTTACCTCCACAATATTTCTGGTTGGCAGGCAGTTTGATCTTTGCCTGGAAAATTAAAGACTCAGTCAGCAAGTTCTATTACCTTATTTTTTTTTTCAGGGCATATGTTATCTTTCTCATTTAAGAAATGAAAGTATTTTCTTATAATATCTTAGAACTTTCTATATGCAATGAAAACATTGTTGACTTTAGCCTAAGCCATAATGTAGACTCAGAAAAAGCAAGCATTCATGCAGTGTATATGCCTGAATCTTTTTATTAGCTATATGCCCAATATTATATTAATCTGCTTTTCCAGGAAACAGTTACATAAGGCAAAAAAGTTATAATTTTTATGTGATAAAAATAAAGATTTCCATATAACTTAATGTTGAAGTGAATGGAATCTTCACTAAAATAATAAAAGCAAGAGATAAAGAAGACAGAAAAACAAAGAGAGAAAAAGATGTATATTTGTTATTGAAATGATCTATATAACATTCAAGAAAGTTCCTTTCTAATGTTAAAAGATACACATTTTTAAAGAAGTAGAATCATTTCACACTGAAACACTTATCAAAATAATTAAACAATTTAAAAGATGAATGGATAAAATAAAGTGTCATATATATACACACAATGGAATATTATTCAGCCATAAAAAAGAATGAAATCTTGCAATTTGCAATGACATGGGTGTAGCTAGAGAGTATTATGCTAAGCAAAATAGTCAGAGAAAGATAACTGCTATATGATTTCACTCATATGTGGAATTTAAGAAACAAAACAAACAAGCATAGGGAAAAAGAGAGGGAGGCAAACCAAGAAACATACTCTTTTTTTTTTCAATATATGAAATTTATTGTCAAATTGGTTTCCATACAACACCCAGTGCTCATCCCAAAAGGTGCCCTCCTCAATACCCATCACCCACCCTCCCCACCCTCCCAGCCCCCATCAACCCTCAGTTTGTTCTCAGTTTTTAACAGTCTCTTATGCTTTGGCTCTCTCCCACTCTAACCTCTTTTTTTTTTCCCTCCCCCATGGGTTTCTGTTAAGTTCCTCAGGATCCACATAAGAGTGAAACCATATGGTATCTGCCTTTCTCTGTATGGCTTATTTCACTTAGCATCACACTCTCCAGTTCCGTCCACGTTGCTACAAAAGGCCATATTTCATTCTTTCTCATTGCCACGTAGTATTCCATTGTGTATATAAACCACAATTTCTTTATCCATTCATCAGTTGATGGACATTTAGGCTCTTTCCATAATGTAGCTATTGTTGAGCGTGCTGCTATAAACATTGGGGTACAAGTGCCCCTATGCATCAGCACTCCTGTATCCCTTGGGTAAATTCCTAGCAGTGCTATTGCTGGGTCATAGGGTAGGTCTATTTTTAATTTTCTGAGGAACCTCCACACTGCTTTCCAGAGAGGCTGCACCAGTTTGCATTCCCACCAACAGTGCAAGAGGGTTCCCGTTTCTCCACATCCTCTCCAGCATCTATAGTCTCCTGATTTGTTCATTTTGGCCACTCTGACTGGCGTGAGGTGATATCTGAGTGTGGTTTTGATTTGTATTTCCCTGATAAGGAGCGACGTTGAACATCTTTTCATGAGAAACACACTCTTAATTGTAGAGAACAACTGATAGTTTACCAGATGGGAGGTGGGGAGTGGAGGCAATGAGTAAAATACATGATGGGGATTAAGGAGTACATTTGTCATGATGAGCACCAGGTGTTGAATGGAAGTGTTGAATCACTATATTGTATACCTGAAACTAGTATTACATTGTATGTTAACTAACTGGAATTTAAATAAAAACGTTAAAAAATAAAATATTTTAGGGACACCTGAGTGTCTCAGTCAGTTAAGCATCCGACTTTGGCTCAGGTCATTATGTCATGGTTTGTGAGTTCGAGCCCAGCATTGGTCTCTCTGCTGTCAGCACAGAGCCCGCTTTGGGATCCTCTATCCTCCTCTCTCTGCCCCTCCCCCACTCCTGCATGCACTCTCTCTCTCAAAAATAAATAACATTTAAAAGAAAAAAAGATTTTAATGTTGGAAAGTTAAATATTACAAAGATAAATAGTTCCAAATTAATTTAGAGTTTCAATACCATCCCAATGCAAATCCAATATGAACATGGTTTAAAATATAGAAAATTCATTAAGAAGTTTCTCTGGAATATTACAGGTGCAAAAAAACAAAACAGAGTTTTGAAAAAAAATAAATTACTATTTCAGATATTAAGATATCACAAAATAGAGAAATTCAAGCACGATGTTAAATGATTAAAAAATATATTGATCAATGAGAACCAAATCTGTAGGCTCCATTATTATAAGGTAATTCATAACAAAACAAAAGTAGCAAAAATGACCAGAAATTTTAAAAATAGTCACAATATTTTGTAAGAATTAGCAATTCTGGAAATAATCATGTCAGATTGTCACCTCACAATTTGTGCTTAAGCAAAGTACAGCTATATTATTGGGATGGTTAATTTTGTCAACTTGGCTAGGCTGTGGTGTTGAGTTGTTTGGTCAGATATCTATCTATGTATTGCTGTGAAGGTATATTTTAGAGATAATAAACATTTTAAATAAGTAGTCTTTGAACACAACACATTACCCTCCATAAAGTGGATGAGTCTCATCCAATCATTTGAATGACTTAAGAGCAGAGACTGAAGTGTCCCAAGGAAAGACTTCTCCAATCAACAACATCAACTCTTTCCTGGGTGTCCAGCCTACCCAGCTGACCTACTAAGTTTAGACTTGCTAGACCCAAAATCATGTGAGACAGCTCCTTAAAATAAATTCCATTCTCCTATTAGAGAATGAATATGTATCCTACTGGTTCTCTTTTCTGGAGAACACTGACTAAAATTATTACATTTATATATATATTAAATTATTGAAAATAGAGTTAAACACTTGTCAAAATTTCTTGAGGTAAATGAAATTTCTATGATTCAAAAAAAAAACAGAAATAGAGGTGATTAAATGAAAATTGAAGACTTCTTTATGTAAAATATTCGAGTAAAAGTATGATTATTTGGGTACTATATATATTCTGGTAGTTTTATCATACAAGCTCAAATACAAATTAAGATAATTTCTAAATAGGGGCACCTGGGCCTCGGTCTATTAAGTGTCATCTCAGGTCATGATCTCAAGGCTTGTGGGTTCGAACCCCATGTCAGGCTCTGTGCTGACACCTCGAGGCCTGTAGCCTGCTGCGGATTCTGTGTCTCCCAATCTCTCTGCCCCTCCCCCACTAGCACTCTCCTCTCTCTCTCTTTCTCTCTCTCTCAAAAATAAACATTTTTTAAAAAAGATAATCTCTAAATAAATACCCTTTTTTGTGTTGCTTTTACCACTATATATCAAAATCAGAAACTTGGGATTCACCTTTAATTCCTTATATTTATTCTTGCTACCAGCAACCTGTCAATCTCTACCTCTTCATAATTTTATAAATTGTGTTCCTCAAATCTCTCCCTGCCTTCTCCCTTGCTAAAGCTACTCATTACCTTAATTCCATTCTCATCTCTATGATTATAATAATAAACTATAATCCCTTTTTCTATTCTTGTTCCCTTCAAACCTATCCCTCCCAAAACTGCCAATGTTAAATTCTAGCCTTCAAACAATGTTTTAAAAACCTTTTGGTAGAAACCTATCACCTGTAAAAGAAAGCAGATACTCCCAAATCTACTACCTTTCCACTACATCTACTACTGTCAAATCCTTCTGCTTGATCATCCATCCTCTGCATTTTACAAAATAGTAACAGAGTAAACTTGACATTACTTCAAACACAATTCCATTGCTCTTTCACATATCTGTTCTTTTTCCACAGACTCTCTTTCACCATTGTATCCCTCTGTTAACTTCTCTGTATCTTTTAAAGCCCAGCTCAACCTTGACTTTTTGTGGTTCATTTATCCACATGGCAAATAAAATGAACATTTCCTCTATGAACTTTGTTATATTTTACACAAACCTCTGCTTCAGAACTTATTTCACTATATTGTTATTATTATTATGAGTGTATAATTCACTTATTGCAATATTAATAATTTATAAATAGCAATTATTCATTATTTGAACTCTACTGCCTGGCTCATCATGTGCACTCATTGAATGATTCTGAACTGTGAAGCACAATAGTTTGACTACTGAAGACCACCGAGTTCAGAGAGAACTTACAATGAAAAAGAAATTAGCTTTGTGATTTATTTCAAAATACATGAGCTTTAATCAGTATGCAAAATTGCATTTCTGGTTATTTTTTAGACATTTTGCTTTTGCTATTTTGTACAGCAAAATTAAAAACAAAACAGTTTGTAATAACATATAGTCATTGAGTAGTTGATTTGTAGGTGATTTTTATTTTATTTTGCATATGCTCTTTGGACATTCAGTTCAGAAATTATAAAGTAACCTAGAGGATATTTTGATTGAACATATAAAATTTATAACAAACACACTGCTAATATTTCTAACAAAACCACAATATTGACTACTTTATGTCATATAGACACATAAAAATAATATTTAAAGATTTATTTTCAATCAACACTATCATAATTTATTGGAAAGAGTACTGGACAATATAGTAATATTCTTGTTTACTTGTTCATAAAAATTTGGGCAAAACACTATTGGTTTCCCAATCTGTCTGATAGGTATAATATTATAAAAGACACTTTTTAATGATTCGAATGTATTAATTGTCATTAAAATAGCTTAATAACTTTAAAACTAAATAAAACATATTTAGTAATAAGTATCAAGTGTTTATATCTAAATATAAGTGAAAAACTCTAATATAAAAATTGCTTATTTTACTTAGAAAATACTTTTCATAACAGAAATCAAAAATCTATTATCTATACACCAAAAATAGGTACTGAATTAATTTAGAATTGCTATTTTATTGGAAACATATTCAAGTACTTGTGTATTTAATGATCTCTTTTTATTTCTTTATTCCCAGAACTACTCCACTAATTAGATGATGCATTTTAGTATAATTTCAATAATACTTATTATAAGTTTGTAGAAAAAGGTAGAATAAGCAAACATATTTTGACAGAAAGAAATCCTTGGGGAAATGTCTTATAAAATTTATGATGAACAAACAAAATGCTTCTAGTAATCACCTTTGAAATTTAAAAACAATACAACAAAATAAAAAAATAAAAAGATTGGCATTTTTAAAAAGTCATTGGTTTAACTGTTTACAGTAACCACCATAAATCGCTGAACTATGAAATTACTTCACATTATAATTTTGAAAACCATTATTGGGGCACCTGGGTGGCTCAATTGGTTAAACATCCAACTTCGACTCAGATCATGAGCTCATGGATCATGGGCTCGAGCCCCAGATCAGGCTTTCTGCTGACAGCTGGAAGCCTGGAGCCTGCTTCAGATTCTGTGTCTCACTCTCTCTCTCTGCCCCTCTCCTGCTCATACTCTGTCTCTCTCTCTCTCTCTCAGACATAAATAAACATTAAAAAAAACATTATTTATTTCAAAGGCTATTAATAAATCTTTAGAAAACAGATTAATCATGTAATTTTTCTGGTCAGAAGACTTTGGTGACTCTGTTTTAGGATAAGCCAAAGTTCTTAACCCCACTCCACTTTCCTCTGAGAACTCTATCTGTCCCTCCCTACATTTTCACTACTGTATCAGAAGTGTTTATATTACAAATATCAGAAAACTCAACTCCAAGTTTACTCAGTAAAGGAGTACTTTCTCACAGTGGGTTTGCTAAGAGGCAGTTGGTGCCATGAAAGCTTTTAGTCAACATATATCAACTGAGAAAGGTTCCACTCTCTCAGTCTGGAAAAAGAAAGCCACACTTGACCACTTCATCTCAATGAAGTAGAATTTATAAGAGAACCATTGAAAAGTTGACAAAGAGGAAGCTGAGATGAATATGAGCTTCATGAAATATAATCAAATCTCAGATAACTTGGTGGCTCCATATTATTTCTTCTTGTAGGAATTTGAGAATATCATATATATTTTGATAATCATTGTTGCCAAAAAAACCAATACTCTACTAAAAATATGACTTTGATCACACTATCTTTGTTGTTTCTTCTGTTGGTAGCAGTATCTGAAGTCAGTATCTCAAAGGAAAGGCAGAGCATTGACATGTCTTCAAGCTTAAACATAGTAAGCCCTCAACAAATACTATTCCTCAACAGATTATTTTCTATATGTTCTCTCCAGGATAGATTACAACTTAATTTATTGTACTCTTTCTGGTACTCCAAAGTATCCGTGAAGTATTTTAAACATAGAAAACTTCCATAATTATTTGTTTCTATTCGATATAGCCAAAGTAGTGACTGAGATCCATCGGTACAGTCCTATAAACATTACACAAAAGTCTATGTTCTATGCATAGCTAAACTGGATATTTTTCATGTAAAATGTCTGCTTCCTCTGTTTTCCCTCAGAGACAGTATGATCAATTTGCTAAGCAATCTAGAAGAAAAGAGCAGTGGTATCCAGTGCCATGATACCAGCTGTACTCCCAACTCTGGTGAACTGGATGCCTTTGAAAGCTTGTATGCTCAGGTACCAAGAGTAGAAAAAATATTTCTTCTATTCTTCTTCTCCATGCTGAAACATGGAAATAATGACAACATGTTACCTCCATTTCATAAAGATGGGAAAGTTAGCAACCAAAATCACTTTTTTTCTGGGATAAAGTGGTTGAAAATGAATGAGTCTAAGCAATCTTTCAAATGTATTTTTTGAAATGCTTTCTATCACAAGTTCTGTCTCTAACCATGTGTGTCTTCCTCAAGCTCTGGTAACTGTCTCTGACTGCCCTTATTTCTCTGAAGATTTAATTAGACACAGCCCCTTGTACTTAATTATCATTTGGATGATGCTTTCACCAAATAAAATTTATATATGTTCTGAATTGATTGTTTTTGTGCGTTTTGGGTTTTTCATACAGGTATCAAGTTGCTCCAGCAAAGAGCTGAGCTTCCTCCCCCTCTTTGATTGCATTGACAACTTCCAAGAAATTTAAAAATACAAATGACTAAATTGTATTTGGACTCTGTTTCATTGGTTTGTCTTTCCTTATACCAATACTGCACTGATTTTATTGCTGTAGCTTTATTATAAGTTTTGAAGTCTGATGGAATGTTTCTATAATCTTTGTTATTTTTCAAGATTTGCTTGGCTAGTCTAGGTCCTTTGTGTTTTTATATCAGTTATAAAATAAGGTTATTAACTTCTACAAAAAATAAAAAATGCTCACTAAGAGTTTGTATGGGGATGAATTGGTTCTATAAGTCAATGTGAGGGGAATTAACACCTTAATAATATTGAGTTGTATTATTCAAGATTCTTTAGAGAAACTGAAAAGAATGGGATATATATAGGGAGAGATGAAGAGGAGACTTATTATAGGAGTTGGCTCACCTGATCTGGGACGACAAGAAGTCCCACAATCTGCTCTCTCCAAGCAGATAACCAGGAAAGCCAGTGGTATAATTCAGTCCCAGATCAAAGACCTGAGCATAGGGAGAAACTAGTGTAAGTCCCAGAGTCAGAAGGCCTGAGAACCAGAAGATCCAAGTCTGAGGGCAGGAAAAGATGACATCCCAGCTCAAGAAGAGTGAGAGCATTTTTTCTTCCTTCTCCTTTTTGTTCTATTAAAGCTCCCAATGGATTAGATGATGGCCAACCACAATGCTGAGGACTGATCTCTACTTGGTCTACTAAATCAAATGCTAATCTCTTCCAGAAGCATCCTCACTGACACACCCAGAATTTATGCTTTACCCACTATGTGCACATCCTTTAGTCCAGTCAAGTTGACATATAGAATTAACCATTACCTGAGAATTGCAGTGACTGTGGTCTCTCTCCATGTATTTAGACTTGAATTTATCTTAGCAGATTCAATGTTGAGATCTTAGACATCTTTCATTTAATTTATTCCTAATATGTTTTTAATCTCATTTTCCAATTATTTATTGCTATTATATACAAATACAATTGATTTTTTTGTACATGGGCCTTGTATCCCACAACTTTGCTAGATTCACTTATAATTCTAAAAATTATAATAACCTACTTTCCCCCCATGTATACAATTATATTATCTGCAAATAAAGATAGACTTACATCTTCTTTTCTCATGTCTTTTATTTCTTTTTCAAGCCATATTACATGGACTAGGATCTCAATAAAATACAGAATAGACAGTAATAGTGACATTCAGGTTATGGTCCTCGTTTGGGGGGTAAAACATCACTGTTGGGTATGATATTAGCTCTACAATTTTTACACTTACTCTTGTTAGATTGAAGAAGTTTCTTCTGATGTATAGGTTTTCTGAAAATTTGTTTTTTTTTAAAAATGGGATGGAATGTTATCACTTTATTTTCCTGCATCTATATGTGAGTTTTTTTCTCCTTTATTCTGTGACCAATATTAACTGATTTGGAAGCTTTACCTTGCATTCCTGATTTCTGGCTGCTAAACCAACCTTTCATTTCAGGGGTAAACCCCAGTTGTGATGTATTATTGTTTGTATTTGCCTTGGATAATATTTGCTAAAATTTTGTTGAAGATTTTTTACATTTATACTCAGGCAGAATTTTGGTCTCTCAGTTTCTTTTCATGTAACGTCCTTGTCAGATTTTGATACTTGCTACATAGAGCCATTTAAGGAGTGTTTCATCTTTATCTGAAAGAGTTTTCTTTTTGTTGTTGTTATTTATATATGGTAGAACTCTCTAGTGGTGCAATATGGTCCTAGAGATTTCTTTATGGAAATATTTAAGTGACAATTTATTTAAATAAAAATATACATAATTAGTCAACCATTCTATATCTTCTTGTGATTACTTCAAAAGTTATGTTCCAGACGTTTATTTCCTTTCTCCTAAAATGTCAAATTATTTACAGAAAGTTGTTCAAACTATCTATTGTGCTTTTATTGCCTAAAGGATCAGTAATTCAGCAATTAGTAATTTATGTGGGGTTGGATTATCCTAATATTGCCCAGGGATTAGGTTGTTGTTTTTTTTTTTTTCTAAAGTACTACAGTACTTTGGACTTAGTAAAAATCAATTATTTGTTTTTAATGTCATTTATATTTGTTTATATCTGTATTCTTTTCTCTTTCCTTGAGCATAATGTGCTTTTATTTTTGTTGTTGGTTCTTTCATTGAAGCTTAAAGCATTTATTTTAATACTGTCTTTTTTACTATAGATACTTATTTTTAATGTTTATTTATTTTGAGAGAGAAAGTGCATGTGCGTGTGCACACACACATGCACATGAGTGCTGGGGAGGGACAGAGAGAGAGAAGAGAGAATCCCAAGAACAGGCTCTGCACTGTTAGCAAAGAGCCCAATGTGGGGCTCAATCCCCAAAAATGCGACATCATGACCTGAGCCAAAACCAAGCACTGCTTTCACTGTGCTTGACAAATTTCAATTACTACTCAGTTTTAAATACTTTCTAATTAATATTGTGATTTGTTCTAGACTAATGTATTATTTAGAAATGGGATGCTTACTTTAAAAGTATTAGGGAATTTTTTAAAATATTTTTTTATTATTTTTTTAACATTTATTTGTTTCTGAGAGACAGAGGGAGACAGAGCTTGAGCAGGGGAGGGGCAGAGAGAGGGAGAGGCAGACACAGAATCTGAAGCAGGCTCCAAGCTCTGAGCTGTTTAGCACAGAGCTGGATGCAGAGCTCGAATCCATGTGAGACCATGACCTGAGCTGATGTTAAATACTTAACTCACTGAGCCACCCAGGCTCTCTGGGAATTTTTAGTTATTGTACTATTGATTCTTAGTTTAATTCCATTATGGTCAGATAAAAAAAAAATTCTATATGATTTCAGTCCTTTCAGATGTATTTATATTTGCTTTGTGGTCCACTAAATGTTCCATGTACCCTGGAAAACTATGTGTATTCTGCACTTGTTTGCTACAGTGTCTTATAAATATTGATGAAGTCAAGTTTGTTGGAAAGATTCTTTATCTCTTCCATATCTTACTACTTTTTTTCTCTGCTTATTCTTCAGTCACTGAGTTCAAATCTAAATATTATGGTTGGTGTGTTTACCTTTTTAATTCTGTCAATTTTTGCTTCACAAATTTTGAATTAATATCATTAGCTATGTACATATTTATTATAACTGTCTTCCTGATGAATCAACCCTTTTATAACTTAGAAATTCCTTGCTTTATCTGTTAATAATCTTATGTTCAGTCTATTTTGCCTTATGTAAATATAGCCACACTAACTCCTTTAAATTAGTGTTTGTATGTCATTTATTTTTAATTCTTTCACTTTTAAAGCATGTCTCCCATAAGCATCATATAGTTGAGTAATAGATTTGTATCCAATATGATAATCTCTGGTTTTTAAATGGTGTATTTAGGTCATTTATTTAATATAACTAGATATCATTGGGTTTTAGCCTGCTTTCATACTGTTTTCTATTTTTTTAATCTATTCTTTGTTCCTTAGTTCCTGCTTACTTTTGGGTTAATCAGATTTCTTGTATTTAATTTTTATCTCCTTTACTGCCATTTTAATTTTTTTTCTCCTTTTTTAAATGGTTGCAGAGATAATCATATACTCCTTAACTTATTACTGCACTAGTTGAAATAATATTTTGTCATTACACAAGCAATGTCATAATCATTCAACACTATAAGTTCTGCCTATCCATTGTATTAGTGCTACCATATATATTTTACTTATACATGTTTTATTAGCCCTGCAATGAATTTTTGTATTTTTTTTTCTTTTTATGTTTATTTTTGAGAGAGAACGCCTGTACGCAAATGTACATGGGGAGGGTCTGGAAGGGAGTCGACAGAGGACTGGAAGCAAGCTCTGTGCTGACAGCAGAGAGACCAATGCTGGGCTTAAACTCATGAACCATGAGATCATGATGTGAGCTGAAGTTGGATGCTTAACCCACTGAGTCATGCAGGCACCCCAAATTTTTTATATTTTAAATAGTATTTTATTTTATTTTATTTTATTTTATTTTATTTTATTTTATTTATTTATTTTTTCATGTTTTTATTTGTTTTTGAGAGAGAGACAGTATGAGCAGGGGAGGGACCGCGAGAGGGAGACACAGAATCTGAAGCAGGCTCCAGGCTCTGAGCTGTCAACACAGAGCCCAACGCTGGGCTCAAACTTGTGAACCATGAGATCATGACCTGAGCCAAAGTCGGATGCTTAACCAATTGAGCCACCCAGGTGCCCCATTTTAAATAGTATTTTAAAGAAAAATATTTCATAATTTTATATTTATCCATATATTTACATTTTCCAGAACCCTTGATTTCTTCCTAAAGATCTAGGTTTCCATCTCGGATTATTTTGGGATTATTTTCTTTTAACATTTCTTATAGTGCATCAGTTGCTGACAAACTCTCTCAGCTTTTTTTCTTTTTTAATCTGAGAATATTTTGTTTCATCTTCATTTGAAAAAGATAACCTCCTACTATGTATCCTATGTGTTTTTTTGTTTTTTTGTTTTGCTTTCAATACTTTGAAAATAGCATTCCATTGTTTTCTACATTCAGTATTTTTCTAATGTGAACTTAAACAACAACTCATTGTTTCCCCTGAAGGTGATTTGTCCTTTTCCCTTTGGCTGTTTTCAGGATTGCATCTTTGATTTCCCACAGATTAAGATTATGTTCAGGTATGGGTTTCCATTGTATTTATCCTCTTTAAGGATTATGAATTTCTTGGATCTATGGGTTAAAACTTTCATAAACTGAGAAACTTTTTACTATAATTCCTAATATTTATTCTACCTTATTCTATCTCTTTACTCATACTTGGCTTCAGTTATAATGATATTAAAGTAGATGATATTGTTCCACAGGTTTCAGATATGTTCCGAATATTGTCATCATTGTCTTCATCTTCATTATATATTGCAGTTTTGATAATTTCCATGGCCTATCTTTAATTTTACAATTTTTTCTGTGTCTAATCTACTTCAGAACCAATAAGTCTTTTTTCATACATTGTATTTTTAGTTCTAAAATCTCCATTTGGTGCTCACACACTCTCTCTCTCTCTCATTCCATCTAAATATTTTTAACTGTGTTATCCGTTTACTTTCTATTTTTTTACATATTTCTAATAGCTCTTTTTAAACATTTGTCTGAATATTTGAGTGTCTGGAGCATATGTGGTTTGCTTATATTGATTTTTTTTTTTACCTTGATTATGGGTCATGTTTTCCTCTTTTCCATATGTTCTCATTTTTTAATTATATGCAACATACTGTATTTCAAATTTATTTTTTAATTTATTTTTTTAACTTAAATTCAAGTTAGTTAATATATGGTGTAGTATGGGTTTCAGGAGTAGAATTTAGTGATTCATCACTTACATATAATACCCAGCATTCGTCCCAGAAAGTGCCCTCCTTAATACCCCTTGCCATTTAGCCCATCCCCCTTACCTCCCCTGCCCCAACAACCCTCAGTTTGTTCTCTGTCATTGAGAGTCTGTCATGGTTTGCCTGTCTCTTTTCTTGCCCTGTGTTCATCTGTTTTGTTTCTTAAATTCCACACATGAGTGAAATCATGTGATATTTGTCTTTCTCTGATTGACTTATTTCACTTAGCATAATCCACTCTAGTTCCATCTATGTTGTTGCATATGGCAAGATTTCTTATTCTTGAATTAACTGTTTCTTTTCTCCGTCTGGCAGCTAATGTGAGGGCCTTATTCATTGATCTTTAAATAATTAAACTGGATTAAGCTGGGTTGCATTTTCAGTTAATTTTAGTCCATCTATGGTTTCATAAATATTGAAGTGAGATCTAGTACTCTCTCAATAGGATTTTGGCCTCTGAGCACTGCAAGACTAGGAAATCCTTTTGTGTTTTCTATCTGTTTTCAGCTTCTTACATTGCCACTTACTCAGCAAAAAGTTCCATGAGACAAGTGACAAGCAAGAAGGTCTAGCTTGGTTTATGAGGTACTTCCAAATTCCAGTATGGTCTATGCCAGCTCATATACTACTATTTAAATTTTACCTGTTTTCTCCCTTGGAAAGCAAAAAGGTTTTCCATCATCACAAAAACTTTCTCTCTCTGTGGCAGGCTTGTTTCTCGGCCAACCATGCAAACTAGCTAAGTTCCCCTAAGGATGGAAATGGCCACTGGTTTCTATTCACCTTGGGAAGGCTTGTTTCCTTTTGGGATTTAATTTATTTGGGTGTTTCGTGCCCTACCAAATTTCAATTATTTTAAATGCATATATTAAAAATATGACTTGTTTTATTTAACTTGTATTTTCTCATTTTTAAAGTAAGAATGATGGTCTTGTATGACTTTTTATATCTAATTTGTAGTACAATATGTGTAATGTACTTTCAAAAACATGATTTGATATGGCTCAAAGTGACATTGTTTCTTTTTATTTTCAAAATGTTTTGTATTTTATATGACTGCTCCTTCTTGTTTTCCAAGTCATTAACTATATTATGATCTCAAGTTTTTTACTTCAGTACCTATAATTAACTTCTAATTTTCATTATTTAGTCATTTCAGTATCCCAGACCCTTTCAGCATTTCCATGACACTTTTATTACTTTCAAATGTGGAATCACAAAAGGCACATACTACTTTATTTTTTTAAGTTTTTATTTTAATTCCAGTTAGTTACCAAACAGTGTTTTATTAGTTTCAGATTTACAATATAGTGATTCAACAATTCCATACATCACTGGTGCTCATCACAATAAGTGTACTTTTTAATCCCTATCACCTATTTAACCCATCTTCCCACTCCCCTCCCCTCTGGTAACCATCAATTTGTTCTCTATAATTAAGAGTCTGTTTCTTGATTTGTCTCTCTCTTTTTCCCCTTTGCTCATTTTTTTTTAAGTTCCATATATGAGTTAAATCATATGTATTTGTCTTTCTCTGGCTGACTTATTTCACACAAAATGATACTCTGTAGCTCTATCCATGTCATTGCAAATGGCAAAATATCACTCTTTTTGTGGATGAATAACATTCCATTGTTTACATTCAAAATAATTATTTATAGTTATATATATTCGTTGTTTTGTGATTGTTTCTGAAGATTTGCTGTGATCTTTCCTTGTGTTTCTCTCTTTCATGGTTTACTGGTATTCTTTGGTGATATATTTGGATTTCTTTCTCATTATTTGCATATTTATTAATGCTTTTTGATTTGTAGTTACCTTTAGGTTTGTGTATAACATCTTTGCATGTAGCAGTCTATATTAAGTTGATGGGCATTTAAATTTGAACCTATTCTTTACTCCTCTTCTCCCCATGTTTTAGGTATATGGTGTCATATTTTACATCCTTTTATTTTGTGAGTTCATTGACTGATTTTTTACAAGAATATTAATTTTTACTGCTTTTATGTGTCCTACCTTCATACTGTCACTTTTGGTCTTTCTTTTCCACTCAAAGTCCCCTTTAATATTTCTTGTAGGGCTAGCTTAGTGGTCATGAACTCCTTTAGTTTTGTTTGTCTGGTATATTTTCACCTCTTTTTCTATTCTGTATGATAGACTTGCTGGATAGAGTATTCTTGGTTTCAGATTTTTTCTCATTCAGCACTTTGTATAGAGACCACTCCCTTCTGGTTTGGAAAGTTTCTGCCAAAAAATTCACTGATAGCCTTATGGGATTTCCTTTGTATGTTATAGCCTTCTTTTGTCTTGCTGCTTTTATTTTTTTTTTTTCTTTATCACAATATTTTGCCAATTTAATTACAATATATCTTAGTGTGGATATGCTCTTGTTGACTTTGTTGTGGGGGGGGGGGGTTCCCTTTGCCTCCGAGATCTGAATATCTGTTTCCTTCCTCAGACTAAGGAAGTTTTCAGTTATCATTTCTTCAAATAAATTTTCTGCCCCCTGTTCTGTCTTCTTCTTCTGGGACTTCTGTAATATGAATGTTATTACATCTAATGGATCACTTAGTTCCTTAAGTTTATTCTTGTTTTGCATAATTCTTTTTTCTCTCATTTGTTCAGCTTGATTACTTTACATTACTCTGTATTCTAGGTCATTAATTCATTTCTCTGCTTCTCCCAGCTTACTGTTCATTCCATCAAGTATGTTTCTTATTTCAATTATTGAGCCTTTAATCTCTGCTATGTATTCCTTAGCTCTATATTAAGGGTCTCACTGATACCTCCCATGCTTTTCTCAAGTCCAGTGAGTATCTTTGTGGGCATTACTTTAAATTCTCTATCAGGCATGTTAATTATATTGGTTTTGCTTAGAACTGTGGATGTGGCCTCCTCCCAGTCTTTGGTTTGGGACTGATTCCTCTGTCTCCTCATTTTGTGTCTGTGCCTTCTCCTATGTGTTAGGAAAATCAGCTACATCTCCTGTTCCTGAAGAACAGGTAATGGCCGTATGAAGAAGAGGTCCTAAAGTGCCCGCACTGTGTAGTTTCCCCTGTTCCCCAGGGCCTAGCACTTTAGGCATTGCTCCAGTATGTGTTGTGTGTGTTCTGCTGTTTTGTTATGGCCACTTCATCCTTCAGGCCAGTCATCTGCAGAGGCCTTTTTTGCCTATTGTAGAAGTGTTTGGTCCCTGGCCTGAATGTGACAAGAGTTATAACTAGGTGTGCTCTGTTATGCTTGTGAAATGAGACCTGTTGCCACCACTGCTGAAACCAAGGTCCTGCAAAATTCCCAGGGCAGGAGACGTACTGTTTGTTGACAGGGGCTTGAGCCTGTCTTATGGGGTAGGGGGCCCACCACATTGAGACTCAGGCAAGCATGACTAGAAGGGGCAATTCTGCCAAAGAATTGGGGGGCGGGGTTTTGTGTAAGCAATTTAGGTAGGGAGTGTCAGCACTGCACTGATTCCTGCAGGTGGTCCTGTGCTTATGCTGAGGGAACAGGGAAGGAAATAACACCTGTCAGTTCCTTTGTTCCCAGAGGGATTTCTCCATGAATGCTTCCTCTCTGGGACACACTCCAAGATGAGCAAATAACCTCTCGACTGTGTGCCCCAGGCATTCTTCAGATGGCTGTTTTCACACTGTGTGTTTGCAGGCCATTTACCCTGCTTTCTCTCTCAAAGCAGCTCCATTGCCTTCCAGGTTCTATCCCAACCACGCATACTAACCTTCAAAACTCTAGGCTTTAAGCCCTGCTTGTTGCAAGAACTCACAAAATTTGGCCCGTCTCCCTTTCCAAGCCAATTGCTATTCGGATTCAATTTCTGCATGTGCTCTCCCATATGCTAGTCTGTCTCTTGCCCTTCTCTATGACCATGGCTCCCTCCCCACCACAGTGGACCCAATCTGTTTCTCTCCCAAACTATGTTTTTGCACTTCCTACCTTCTTTGTTCAATGTGGCCTCTTCTCTTCTCTCCCTTTAGTTGTAGTTTTTTTCTGTCAGTCCTCAGGTCTATTTCTGGGGTATTTAGGATTATTTGATAGTTGTCTAGGTGTATTCATGGGACAAAGTGAGCCTAGGGTCCTCCCACTCTGCTGCCATCTTCCAAGCCCCCTCAAATTGCTTTACTTTTTCAAAACAGTAAAATATTTTATATGTAAAGAATATAATTTTTTCCTAATATTACTTAAAGTATTTCTAGATCATAAGCTGGCCTCTAAACAAACAACATTTTATTAGATAAAATTAATGAGATAATTGAAACTTTTAAACAGGAAATACAAAATGTGACACCACTAATTATGTCATGATTTTAGGGGTTGTTTCAATATTTGAACAAGCAGTTAATTAATTAAAACTTTTGATAACTATGGGACATCAATCCATGTTCACAAAAATCTCATTTTAAAAACTTTCAAATGAAGAGGAAGCTATCTGCTTAGTGCCCCCCTCCACACACATTCACATCATTTCCTTTTCTATTTCTTTTTCTCTACCATTATCATTTTGTTTCATAATTGGCCTAGGTTTATATTAATCTTAACTACACACTCTCAGGAAATAAAATATTATCTACTTTCAGAATGGAGGATACAGACATATTTAGTGAAGGACAATACATTTCATTAGGAAACTAAATCTCAGATTAACTAAGAATGGGACATTTTTAATGATTACTATTTTCCATTTCAATGGATGCATTTTAAATAGTAAAGAAGAGTTACACTTGTAGTTTTCTTTACTTTCTCTGTCAAACTTAACTTAATGGAAGTTACAAACTAGAAGACAAATCATGAAGAAGTATAATGTGGCCTCTGAAATATGCTAAATTGCTAATCTTCTGCTGACCAATCTATTTAGTATTCTCTAGGGAGGAGTAGAGGTTTGAATCTTTCCCTTTAGAGAGACAATGAGAAAAATTATGATGGAGAGAAACATGTTATCCTCCTTCCTCTTTCAAAAACTCAGAGAGGGAAACTCACCCAAAAGTTGTCCAAAACTGGTATTCCTTTTCAACTGCATAGCACCCACCCCCTTCAAGTATATATGTTTGTGGGAGTTTTGGAAGAGGATCCAGCACAGTCTGTGATTCTGCTGACCTATAGCTGACAATTGGGAAAGAGAGAGAGATACGACACTCCTTTTGACTCGAGAGATGCCTCTCTTTTCCTGGGCTTACAAACCTAACATAATTCTGACCTTGAAGGGGCAGCTTATTTACCACATCATTTTGTGTTCTCAGGGGGAAAAAAGTATGAATTTAATTATATCCTTGTCAAGAGGTAATTCCATCTCAAAAATTAATTTTCAGTGCTTTGGAGTTATTGCACATTAAAAAATATTGTCACACAAAAAACATGGGTGGCCTGTCACAAACATTATGAAACTATTGACCTTACATAGCTTCATCTGCACAACTATTGATTTTTTTCTGTCTTTATTTTGACATTTCATATGATTTCATCTAAGATTCATCACTGTGGAAATGTCAGGTTTAAGGGTATGCTTTTATTGTTTAGGAAGAGCAATCTTAGAAATGGTTTACTACTTATCTATTAGAGGCAGTAGGCTGGATTCATCAATGTTGAAATGATTCAGCATCAAGTTATCACACTTATTTTTTCCAGAGGCTTCAAGATTGCTCGTATTCTTCCCTCCTGAGAAGTGAATTGGGTTGTCACTTTGGGTATTAGATGTCAATAATTCCTAACTGGGCTTTGCAACACTAAACCCATGAATACTCCTTAATTTAAGGACTTCTGGTTTATGAGTGGTACACTTGTTAATACAGTTTCTGTTTGTGTTGGGAAGGTGATCGAGGCTTTAATACATTTCCAAACACCAATTACTCAGGACGTAGTCAGAAATCAGTATTTTAATGCAATTTTGTCATATCAATGTTTTGTCATGTCCAGATTTTCAAACTAGATTCTTCATGTTACTTTCTCCCACACCAGTGGGAGATAAATGAAGTTTCAAAGACCCTGAATGGAGTCTGTGACCAAAATATCTTCTGAAAATATGTGTCTCCCTTTTGCTTGGCTAGCTTTTTCAAACTGATGTTTGCAGCACATTACAAAATAAACTGAAGACTTCAAATCAACAGTGAATAATTTATGTGTAAATAGACTGACTTTTATTAGTATAAAAATTGGAAGAAGAGTCAACAAATTATTTGTGTTACTATAGACTAGTTTTAAACCAGGCAACAGCATGTAAAATCATATTTCCAGGCAGAACCAGCTACATAATTTACAAGGCTCAGTGCAAAATGAAAATGTAGAGCACTTTGTTCAAAATTACTGAGAATTTCAACAGCGTACATTAAACTAAGTGCAAGACCCTTCTAAACATAAGACCCTGTGAGACTGCACAGGTTTTATGCCTATGAAGCCAGCCCTGTTTCCAGTTCCTATCCATGAATATTTAACTTTCTGATTCCATTTTCTAATGAAGAAGAACTTGACCTCCTTACACTACAGTTTTCCTTCCTAAAGAAAGTAACCTCAAACTAAGATAATCCATATACAGATTTGCTAAAATACCATTAACTGATTTTTTTTTCAAAAATAAATAATAATGCCAAACTATGCAAAATAATGTCTTGCTTGACTGTGTTTTTTTAAGTCTCCGAATTAGAGATATGTTTTTAGTTTTGTGTGACTAGCTAAAGTAAAATCAAAATAAAAATTAAATAAAAGTAAATTCCACTTAATCTCATGCTAGCATTTCCTTTTCATGGAAGGTAATTCCAAAAGCTTCAAGTATCTCTCCATCTGTCAGCAGATTTGCAGAGAAAAGTACTGTTAATGAAAATGGCAGTATACACAAGGTGACCTTTAAAAGTTACCCACTATTCTCAAAATGACACTGCTTTCCACGGCAAATAAGAAACTATTATCTGGGTTTCGTGTTGTCAACCACTTGTTATGAAAGCAGTAATAATTGATTTAAAAGGAAAGAAAGCATTACAATATGACTATATCTCATCTATTAATGAAATATTATTCTATTGACTAGAAAAAAATTGTTACCAGGAGAAATATTATGCATAAGATAACATTGGGAAATTTATTCCTTATGATTCTTGAATTCTAAGGTTTTACAATAATTTAAAACCAAGTCACTGTACTAAAATGCAATTACATTTTTAATGGCACATGTTTTTTTTTTTCCTTTAATTGAATGGAAAAACTAAGATTTTTTTGAGTCGTTAATGTTTTAATTATGGTATTTGATTCAGTGAAGAACAATTCTCCTAATGAGAGCTGGCCTACTTAATGACATTGCTCAGTGTATTATTTAACTAATCAGATTTTTCCTCAATCCCAGCATTTACTACTTTCTTTTACATATTCAGAGCAGATATGCTAGCCTGTGTATTAATGTTAATTGAAGTTATTCAGGTAGATGACAAAGAAAATTAGACCCCTCAGGGTGTCATATTCCCTTGCAGATTAAAGAGAAGCTTTCAAGAGCTGCGTATATAAATTTGAACAAAATACTCTACTCCACATGCCACTATAGATTTTCTAAGCATTTGATCATACAACTGAGAATGTCTCTAGCAAGATATGGTCTCACAAAACGACATTAAATAATAAGAATGGATTTATGAAAAGAAATTCTACATATATTCGGAAAGGTAATTTTGACTATGAAATTATAATGAAAACATTTTAATAAGCTCATAATTTTTATTGAGAAATGGTGATATTTATATCAATCAGTGCTCAGATCTATTTCTAAATCATGGGACTTAAACAAACAAAAACACTATGGCCATGAAACTTGTGAGATATTTAAAATCTTTTATATCTATGGAAAAGAAACCTCTAGAAATCTGTCCTCTAAAGCATGCATTTAATTCTATATTCAGATCCCTACCTAAAAAAATACTTTAAGAAGTCTGATAAAATTGCAAAATGCAAATGGGATCTATTGACTTTAAGCAGAATAAAAGACAGAAGATAAAGTGTTTCCCCAGAAGTACCACAGAGAGAAAGAAACATAGTTTCAAAGCACAAGAGAAATTACAGATAGCAATATTTTAGTGGGACTATAAAAAGCCCAAATAGAACTAAGAAACAGTATAGCAACTTAAAATTACTTCTCAAAATTATTAGATTGAGAAAGATTCTGATGGAAATGTAAATCTGGAGTTGCTTCTCATTTACTTAGTCTATGAACTGAAGCAGTTTTCTCCTTAGATTAAAAAAGGAAATGCAGTTTCTGTTGGTTGAGTGATCCCCCATACAAAGCAGAAAGCAGCAGAATTTTTTTATCCAGTTCCACTGTCGACCTCACCCTTGTTTTCCACTCTGTCTCCTCACAGACCTCTTCCTTTTTCCAAGAGTCTCCTGTTTTCTCAACTCTCCTTCTTAAAAACTTTATGTTGTTTTAAGTTGCAAAGGGTTTTCCATTACCATAGAATAATTGAAGAGATACAAATAATTGAAATATAAGAGATTCAAGCAGTTTGACAAAAATATGTATAAAATATCATATATTTTGCATGCATATTATACCGTATGAGAAAAGCTGTGATCTGAGCTGATAGTGAAATACTGAAGTTAGTTTACTGAAGAATCACTACATTCAGAATAATTTATCTCTCTGGAGAATTCCATATGGCACAAAAATTGAACAGAGTTAATTCATAGATATATTGTAATCTAGAAATACTTACGTGGAAATTCCTTCAGTTGTAACTGTGTCCCATGACTGAGATTTATATAATGTATAGACAGGAAAGGCAGCTGCTGCTGATAGCTCTTTGTATATTTTATACAATATTTACAGTACTCTGGCTTTGGCACTATAAATCAGCCACCCTTTTTTCCTATTTTTGGCGTATCACATTAAGGAATATAAATTTTACATTTTTTTAATAAATGGTTCTGGTTAGTTTAGTAGCGATCAAAAATGAAGATAAAAGAATTACTCAGGAAAATAATCTGACCAAGATGTGAAAATTACCCCCTCTGAAGAGATTTAACTGCCCACAGCCAGTTTCTGAGCAAAAGTGAATTGAGGATACTCCCTTAGAAACCACTTAGAACTTAAGAAGCTTAAACTTTTATAACTTGAGGCAGAAATATGTGCTCTTTACAGGGGTTTCAGTTTTTTAGGCTTCAGTCAACCAAATGGTATTGGTAGAAATTGAAAGCACACATCATGAAACAGCTAAAACCTTTCCTACAGCAGAGGACAAAATAATTTTAAGCAAACTGTTGAACTGTTGTAATTGTAGAAGAAAGCACTGGAAATCTGATGAGATTTCTAAGAAATATGATTTGCCTCATTGCAGAGCCTCTGAAATTAAATGTGAGAAATGTCTTAATTTGCATTAAAATTGCCTAACTAAGCCACTGATACTCCTTAGCACAATGTTGTGTATCAAACTTTTATGAATTCAAACAAGAACTTATATCAATAATTTCCATGTTATGGAGTAGCTTCTCAGTGGCAAGTGAAGAGTTCAATGTTCCAAATAGTGTGAATAACACTCTTGGAGGCTATCAGACTTTGTTTTAGGAGGAAGTGTGAACCTATAATTCCCCTTACTGTCACTTTTAAATTCAGCTACATTTTGAATGAATGAAGAAAGTTTACTGTTAGAAGTGATAAGAAATAAATTGCTTTATAAAATATAAAAATATTTCTTCACGCACCAAGCCTTCTCTATTTTACATATTTAGTAACTAAGTTTGTATATTGCTTTCTTTTTTTTTAATTTTTTAAATGTTTATTTATGTACTTCTGAGAGAGAGAGAGAACATAAGTGGGGGAGGGACCGAAAGAGAGAGGGAGACACAGAATCTGAAGCAGGCCCCAGGCTCTGAGCTGTCAGCACAGAGCCAGATTTGGGACATGAACTCACAAACCAGGAGATCATGACCTGAGCTGAAGTCAGATGCTTAACCAACTGAGCCACGCAGGCGCCCCTGTAAATTGCTTTCTTAAGTGCAATTCCTCTATATCTTCCTAGAAAAATAGTTCAGCAATGGTCAGCTTTGAAATGCATTTCCAGGTCACTTTGTACATAGTAACATAAGTAAAGATTGTTCATAATAAAATATATTTTCTTCTTGTTTTGTGAACATGAAGTGAAAATGAAAATGCATGTGAATCTCTTTACAGTTGACACGCAGTATTCCTTAGTATAAACCGAGAAGGAATGAATAATGATTAAGAGGATTTTCAAGTTTATTTTTTTAAACATTCATTATTAGTTCTTTTAATAATAACAGCAACTCACTATATGCTATAATAAACAAAATATTTTTAAAAACATAATTATAGGGGCGCCTGGGTGGCTCAGTCGGTTGAGCGTCCGACTTCGGCTCGGGTCACGATCTCGCGGTCTGTGAGTTCGAGCCCCGCGTCGGGCTCTGGGCTGATGGCTCAGAGCCTGGAGCCTGCTTCCGATTCTGTGTCTCCCTCTCTGTCTGACCCTCCCCCATTCATGCTCTGTCTCTCTCTGTCTCAAAAATAAATAAACTTAAAAAAAAATTTTTAAAAAAACATAATTATATTTTCCAAAACAACAACCAAAAGCATTTACTGACAAGAGTAATCTTATATTTTTAATTCATATTTTTATTGAAATAATTGTGTATTCACATGTAGTTATAAGAAATGATACAGAGGGGAGCCTGGGTGTCTCCATTGGTTGGGTTTCCAACTCTTGATTTCAGCTTGGGGTCATGGTCTCGTGTTTAGTGGGATTGGCCCATGGCAGACTCTACACTGATGGCATGGAGCCTGCTTGATTCTCTCTCTCCCACTCTCTGCCTCTCCCCTACTTGCACACATGCATACACACACACTCTCTTTCTCTCTCTTAAATTAAATAAACATTTTTTTAAAAAAGAAATAATACAGAAGAGATCTTTATACTCCTTATATACTTTGTTCAATTTCCTGCTCAATGGAAACATTTTGCAAAACTGTAGTATATTATCACAACTAAGATTTTGGCCTTAATATAACCCAATTTTATTCATCTCTCCTCACTTTTACTTGTCCTAATTTGGGAGTGTGTGTGCATGTAGGGGTGTGTGTGTGTGTGTGTGTGTGTGTGTGTGTGTAGTTCTATAAAATGTTACCACCTCTGTAGGCTTATATATCATGATACCAAATAATACTGACACCACAAGCATCCCTTGTGTTGCCCTTTTATAATCATACCTCTTTATCCCCCTTTCTCTGGCAAACATTAATCTCTTCCATTTCAAAAATTTTGTCATTTAAAAAATATTATATAAATGGAGTCATACAGTATGTAACCTTTTGGGACTAGCTTTTTTTACTCAGCAGGAAGCCGGAAATTCATCTAAGTTGTATCCATATTATAATATTCTTTGTTATCATTGAGTAGTATTCCATGGTATATATGTCTCAGTTTGGTTAATCATTTATCTGTTGAAGAACACCTTGGCTGATTCAGTTTTTAGATATAGACATAAATAGGCAATATAAATTTATGTACAGGTTTTTTTGTGAACATAAGTTTTCACTTCTCTGGGGTACTTGCCCAGAGTGGAATTACTGAGCCCTATGGTAATTGCATGTTTAGGGATATAAGAAACTGCCAAACTGATTTCCAGAGTGTTTATGCCATTATCCATTCCCACAAGCAAAATATGAGTGACCCAGTTTCTCTGCATCCTTGCATTAGATGTTACACTATTTTTTTTTTTTTTTTTTTTTGGCTTTAGCCAGTATATTAGGTGTAACTGCATCCCATTGTTGTTTTAATTTGCATTCTCCTAAAAGCTAATGATGTTGAATATCCTCTCTTGTGCCTACTTGCCATCTGTATGTCCTCTTTGGTGAAATTTCTTTTTATGTGCTTTTCCCATTTTCTGATTTGATTGTTTTTTTTCCTGTTGAATTTTGAGAGTTCTTTATATATTCTAAATGCTATTCCTTTGTCAGGTATGTAGTTTGCAAATGTTTTCTCCAGGTCTGTAGCTTGTCTTTTCATCCTCAGAACATGAGTCTTCACAGAGCAAAAGTTTTTAATGTTGGTAAACATTTTTTTTTTATCATTGTATCATTTTTCTTTCTCTGGATCGTGTTTTGGTATCAAGTCTGAGAATTCATGGTTAAGCTCTAGATCTTAAATATTTTTCCCTATGTTTCTTTCCTAAAAATTATGCTTTACATTTAAGTAAGCTTACATGTACATTGGATATAATTCACTTTAAGTTAGTATTAGGTTTATGCTGAGATTCTTTTTTTTTTTTTTTTTTTTTTTTTTTTTGCCTGTGAATCTCCACGTGTTGCAGCGTCATTTGCTGATAAGACTATGTACTTCTTCTATTGAATTGCTTTTAAATCCTTGATTTAGCATTTTGTGTGAGTCTATTTCTTGATTCTCTATTCTGCTTCATTGATTTACATGTCTATATTTCCTCTAATACCACACTGTTTTAATTCCTATAGTTACAGAGTAAACCTTTATCAGGTAGAATATTTCCTCCCTCTTTATTGTTCTTTATCAAGACTGTTTTAGGCAGTCTAGGGTCTGTACTTTTTCCTTATTTCCATTAAGCTTGTCTATGTCTTCAAAAAGGTTTGTTGAGATTTTGATTGGAATTGAATTAATCCTATAGACCAGTTTGGGGAGAATTGACATCATTACCATCCTGAGTCTTTCTGTTCATTAAAAGAGTATATATCTCCATTTATTTAGGCTTTCTATGATTTCTTTTTCCAACATTTTGTAATTTTCAACATATCCCGAACATGTATTGTTAAGTGTTTGTATATTTTTGCTATCTAGAGCAATTAGAAATGCCATTGAGTTCTTAATTTCAGTTTCCACATTTTCATTGTTAGTATATATCTATTGATTTTTATGTCTTTGATTTGTATACTGCAATCTTGATGAACTTACCTATTAGTTATAGGAGGGCTTGGTTAGGTTTTTTTTTTTTTTTTTTTTTTGTATATTCCTTAAGATTTTTTTACATAGATAAATCATGCTATCTTCCAGATAGTTGTATTTTTCTTTCTTTCCATTCTGTATGCTTTTTGTCTCTTTTTGTTATGTTGTTGAAATGACTAGAACTTCCAGTACCATGTTGAATAAGAGTGGTGAGAGTAGACATCTTGCCTTGTTCCTGATAGTGGGGGGAAAGCATTCAGTTTCTCACCATTAAGTATAATGTTATCTATATGTTTTTATAGATGTTTTTTATTCAGTTGAGGTAATTTCCATTGTGCTGAGTACTTTTATCATGTGTGGGTGTTGGATTTTGTCAAATACTTTTTCTGTGTTGATTGATCATACAATTTTAATTCTTTAGCTTGTTGATGTAGTAGATTATATTGATTTTCAAATGGTGAATCAGTCTTACATACAGAGAATAAATACCACTTGGTCATGATGTATAATTCTTTCTATGCATTGCTGAATTCATTTTGCTAATACTATATTGAAGATTTTTTCATTTAAGTTCATAAGAGACATTGAGTGTTTGTTTGGTGTTATGTTTGTCTCATTTGGTCTTAGGGTAATATGGGCTTTATAAAATGAGTTGAGAAGTCTTCTCACCTCTTCTGAAAGAGATTGTATAAAATTGTTGTTAGTTATTTAATTGTTGGTAGAATTCCCCAGTGAAACCATCTCAGCCAGAACAGTTATTTTAGCAAGATTTTAAATTATAAATTCAAGTCTTTAATGGTGAAAGGGTAATGGTAAAAGCCCTCTTTCTGGCTTGCAGATGGCTGCCTCTTCACTGTATCCTTCGCTGTAAACACAATTCAGTCTATAGCAGGATACTTGAATAAAGAGCATTCTGCTGCTGTTAGGTGAAAAGCTCTCTCTATATTTCTAAGTTTGTCTTTAATCATTGGTTTCTATAAAGGAAAATAGCAGAGCCAACCGACAAGTCTGTCTTACATTTTGTCCTTGTTGGACGTTAGTCCTATGTTAGACATAGGTCTAATGTGTGCCTGTATAAATTGTTTCATTCTAACAGATGTCAGACAGGCCAGTGTATTTCCTCCTTTAGAGGGTTTGTTTTTATTTCTCCTGTCTATTCTTCCTGAAGTGCTTACAAAATTTTTGTTTTTAATTTTTAGAGAGAAAGAAAAAGATCCAGGAATTATAATTCAACTGCATGTTTTACAACTCTTGTCAGAGAGACATCAGTGTCTTAGAGATCTCTTTATACATGACTTACATGGAATAATAGCTATTCATAGACAGAATTAATACACAAAAGGTAATCATATTCCTCATTGTCACATATTCAAGAGGCAAAAATCCACATATTTAACTCAGGTCTAAGAAATAGGTTGGTGCTTTTGTGCCCCAATTATCTAGGAAGCAGCTAAATTCAACAGTTATCGTAATAGGTCACTAGGACTATAGGATGAATGAAAGTGGTAAAATAGACATATAACAAGAGTTTTCACCTTACAGTGTTCTCTTCTCATCTCATATAATACTTTAAAAATTCCAGAATATCCCAACATTTTAAAAACATTTATAAAACACAAGACACCCATATTAAAACCATGGTATGAATTTTGAATCACAGATTAATGGATTTTATTGGCATTGCAAAGGATGAAATAGGCAAATTGTAATGCTCTGCTTTTACCTGCAGGTGATAAACCTGACCTCTGACTTATTACAAAACCAATTTGCAACTTTTTTGAAATCACTGTTCATTTCAAAGGAATTTTTTCAAATAACATATTACATGTTTAAAGACCTAAGTGACCTTAAAATTCTTTTCATTAGTTCCAGACATTGTATTGAGGAGTACTAAATTTTAATTGGTCTGACCCGTTTTACTAAGTCACTCTATTTCTCTCTTAATCATTCTTTTCCCCTTTCTCCCCATTTCAGTAGACTGAAAGAATAAAAATAAAGTTAATTCTACTTTTGCCATGCTAGGGTTTGTCCAGGAGATATTTTCAAGAAATACAGCCCAGAGAATATATGACAAAGCAACATTTATTGCCACAACCACTTTAGTGGTTGGTATTTGTACAACACTTGTGCTATAAACTTTTTCCCACCTATGCTAGAAAGTGGTGAAGCTTACTTTGAGGAATGCCACATATTTACTACTTTGTGTTATAACTGGGAAATGAGTCTATCAGCCCAGGAAGCTGTACCAGTTTCACTCTAGTAAACATGAGAAACACAATGTTCAAAAGATGCTTTATTAAAATAAAATAAAGTTGAAAGTTTTAGTTGATAAACTAGTAATCATGTTTATACTATGTTTATGCCAATAATCACATTTATATCATGAGAATTTATCAACTCACTTTTAGAGGAAGGCACGAATATACTCTGCTTGTGGTAACTTAACTAAGAGAGCTTGATGAATTCGATAAGAGGAATGGGAGCAGATTAAAAAAGGAATAACAGATGACTCCCGGACATTTGACTTGAACAACTCAGTGAAAGGATAGTAGAGTCATTTCCTGAGATAAGGAAGACTGACAAGGGAATAGATTTATTTTGGCCATGCTAAACTTGAGATAACTCTCCTGTTTCCAAGTGAATATGATTATATGAATTTGGAGCTGACTGGAGAGACCAAAACTGGGGAAGTATGAGGAAAGCTCAGATAATAGTTGTTGTTTTTTCCCTCACAAACAAGTAAAACCTATTAGCTTTTGAAAGCCTATCCCCTAAGATCCTCCACTCACATAGTCCTCCCACATTATACAATTCTACTTCTTCATCTCAGACTGGATTTTATGCCAGTCAGAACCAAATCTGTGTCATAGTCATGATGTCTGATTACAGTAGGCTTGCAATTAAAGCTTGATGGATGAAGACATCAATTGTGTCCATTCTGTTGCAAATTTGATATCTATTGTGCATAAGATAAACTGCTTGGCACAGTGACATCTCTGAAGTCCATCCTTACCCTAACCTCTCTTTGAGTATCTACCCAGATCACATGACTGCATTTTTATTTATTTTGTACTGTGTATCCCTACAGCCCTTGTTTGAACACTAAACATGGTGTACTGTGGCCTTGCCCTGAGGACACTAGACTTCTGTTTCAACTCAAGTGAATCATTCTCAGAAACTAATGCTGCCAGCTACATAATAGCTGCCTCCAAGTATTGCCACAACCCAGAAACTCTGGAAGCCTTGTAGCACACATCATATCAAATGCCTGAGATTATCACTTGCTCAGTTTACAACTTTGTCATATGACTTTGGAAGCTGTGGTTTGAGGTCAGGGTGTTAGTTGTATTACTCAGCTCCTGGAATCCACTGTAGTTAGTAGCATTTTGGTTGTAAGTGAGAGAGATGCAAAAAAGAGTAGGTAAGACTTAATGGAAGGGTGCTGGGGAATTTCACATAATCAGAAAGTCTTGCTATAAGAAACAAGACTTTTCTAGAGATCTCAGGAATTGGAACCAGGGACTCAATTGCCTCTCTGATTGTCTCCCTGTCTCTGGCTCTCTCATCTTTCTCCATCTATTCTTACTACTGTATAAAGCTCTTTCCAAGAAGCTGGAAACATGATTATCTATGGATCCAGGCTTAAATAATCTCTGCTTAATAATTTCAGTGAAAGGAGAGGGCTGACTTCTCACTGTCTTCAGTGAATAAACAATTGGTGGTTCGCCTGTCTTGGTTAACATATCTACTCCTATAGCAATTACTTAGTTAAGGGAATAGAAAATTGTGAAAAACAATCCTATCAGAATCACCAGGGTATGGAGGAAGCTAGAGGGTGCTATTGTAGGAGGAATAGAAACAGGTATACTAGGAAGATACAAACAGCAGAGACCTCTTTAACATCCTGGCATGCTTCATGGCTGGATCCCTACAAGGTCCGATATTTAGATCATCAAAGATTTCATTAGCCTAATGTTCACTTTGACCCCTTAAGCCACCATCTCTTTTCACTCTTTCTTGTCTTCTTTAAAGTCCTTTATCTTATTCTGCAGAGAAAAGAATTAGTAGTATCTGAGCATCTCCTCTATCATGTAGTATTTCACAATGGCGATAGATTGAAGTGTTTAATAATATAGGCTTTGGGATCAGGCTGATCTGAGTTTATATCCTGACTGTGCCAATTACTCTCTTGATGACCTCAGGCAAATTACCTCATATCTCTGTAAAACAGGGATACCATTTCATACCTTAAGAAACTGTTAGAACTAAAAGATATAGGAAGAGCTTTTCACAGAGCCTAGGACAAACCCTTGTGTTGCTATGGAACAAGCTACTAAACAGAAGAAAACAACACATACAGCAGAGGCAAATAGCGGCTCACAGCTAGCTCCTGGGCATGCCATAGCTAATGACCTACCCCCAGAGAAGCAGCCCACGTCCTGAACTGAGTGACAAAGGCTGTGAAGTGTGCAGGTGGCTTTCACTGATGCCACAGAAGGACCTACAACAGGATGGATTCTGATACCTAGCTTCCACTGAGCTATTTAAGAACCAAAAACTTTGTGTCAAGAAAAGTCACAGTTTGGGCCAGAGCCAGCTGGCTTATCACAAAGCTTGGGGTCTGTGTGAGAACAGTGATAGCCTAAATGTTTTTTTGTTTTTTTCCAAATGAAATTTTAAAATAGATAAAGAATTTATGGGATGGATATTTGTAGTATATTAAGGAAAAGTGCTACAAAAGGTAAGACTCTTATTCCAAACAATGTAGCATGAAGGATTTAAGTTACACACTAAGAAGTTTTCCAATGGTAAAAACTGTTTTTCAGGCAATTCCTGACCAAAAGCCTTTAGGTATATATAGATAGTCCCTGTGACTCCTATACTCCCACATCCACCCATGGCTGAGAGTCATCACTGTCACTATCATTGGAGCTCGGTCAGTTGGGCTATGAGCAGGTAGGAATCTAACTAAGTAACAAGCTGGGTGGGTGGGGAGAGGTGGGTTTGGTTTATGTAAAAGTTCAATGCAGTCATCAAGGACCCAACTGATATCCTCATCCTGTCAGCTTTTGTCCCCAGGCTTTTTGCTTCATGAACTCAAGATATCTGCAGACACTCCAATCACAACATTTTTGCACAGCCGTGTCCAAAACCTGGAAGGATAAAGTGGATGTTTCCCTTAAGTATTAGTCTGCTTGAGCTGCCTTAACAAAGTATCATGGACTGGGTAGCTTAAACATTTATTTTCTCACAGTTTTGGAGATCAAAATGCCAGAAAATTTGATTTCTAGTGAGAGCTCTCTTCCTAGCTTATAGATGGTCATCTTCTCAGTGCCTTCTCATGTGGCATTTTCCTTGTACTTCTGTGGAGAGAGCGAGCTCTGGTGTCTCTTACTCTGATGCGGACACTGGCCCTATTGGATTAAGGCCCTACCCTTAGGAGCTCATTTGACCTTTATAACATCTTTATAGGCCCTATTCTCCAAATACAAGCACATTTGGGTCAGGGCTTCAATATATGATTTGGGGGGGACACAATTCAGTCTATAACATCTTACTACTGTTCTTTGTAAAGTGTGAGTAAAATCTTCCCCAGAAGCAAAACTGACTTCTCAATTAAGTCATTCACGGGTAAGGGGAATAAAATTACTGTGGCTGTTTACCTGACAGAGCCAGAGTTAGCCAGCCTCCCTTTAGGCACCTGAACATTCAAGGAGTGACTGAAATCTGACTTTGTTAGTAAGGCAGAAGGAGAAAATGCCAGTGTGAAGGTAACCAACGACATTGGACATAGTGGCTGGAATTTTAAAGGATTTTGTACATTTAAATTTAAAGGGAAAGAAGAGACTGAGAGAAAAGAAAACCACTTAGAAGAGCTGGCTCAAGAGCTGGAGATTCTTGTCATGTTATAGTGCTGTGTGGTCAGAGAAAAATATCAGTGTTTTCTCTCTCACCGCCTGATTTTGATATATACTAAATTTAATATATATTTACTTAACACCAAAGTTTATAGACATAAATAATTGTAAAGTATATTTCAATTGCTTTGACTTTCCTTGATGATGTGACAATTAAAGAGTAATTTATAAAAGACATGCATTCTCTTTCCCAGAGTACCTTCCTGTGTTCCACGCTTTTATATATTTGTATTAATTGAGCAAAATCAATTTCCCCATTACTGAGGAAAATATTCAATGACAGAGGTTTCCATTTGAGAAGAACTTGGGATGGTAGGTGATTGTGAAGAATGTAGCACTATAGGACAAAGAATGTAGACATTCATAGAGGACACATGATGCTGAAGACATCAAGATGTTCCAAGAACTTTGGAAGCTAGAGAGAGGAACAGAAGAAATAAACAGAAATAAAGAAAAAAAAGCACTTATGTAGCTCTTTCAAAAACATTGCCTGTAATTAATCTTAGGCAAAGAGCAGAGAAGTCTTTTTTTAATTCCTTCTGCTTCCTAATCCAGTTAGTCCAGTGTTTGCAAAATCAGAACTCAGAGCAAATGTAATTTATATGTGCTTTTTTTTTCAAATAAATCTTATCTCTGACCCTCTATTTTAAAATTGAGGCATAATTTACACACAGTAAATTCGTCACTTTTTATTTTACAGTTTTGTGAGCTTGACAAACGTGTGTGGTTGTGCAGCCATTACCACAGTCAAGACACAGAACACTGCAGTCAACTTTGACAAGTTCTCTCATGCCGCTTTGTCATAAGCCTCCATCCCCTAACACCAGTTTGGCCACCAGTGTTCTGATTTCTGTGTCTATGGTTTTGCCTTTTCCAGATGTTATACAGATGGAGTCATATAGTGTATAGTCTCTTAAGTCTGGCTATAGTGCCTTTGAGATTCATCTACATTGTTGCAATGTATCTGTAGTTTGTTTCTCTTCATTGCTGAGCAGGATCTACTTAAAGTATTTCCTACAATTTGTTTATTCATTCAGTTCAATTGTTAATAGGTATATGGTTCCCCCCCCATATGTGTGGGTTTTTTTGAACAATATTTTTAATAATATGAAAAATAACATGAATAATAAATCACTCAAATACAGTGTTTGTACATAAGTTCTCAATCCACTTGGGTAAATACCAGAAGTGGAATTGCTAGATCATATATGGTTAAGTGTGTATTCAAGTTTATAAGATACTGTCAAAATGTTTTACAGAGTGGCTTCATCATTTTGTACTCTCATCAGTGCTCTTTGAGAATTTGTTTCTTCATGTCATTGTCAGCACCTGATACTGTCTTTTAAGTTTTAACTATTTTAGGTATGTAGTGGAATCTACTTATGGTTTTAACTTGTAGTACCTATTGACTAATGATGTTACATGGACCATGTTATTTTACCTTGGAAAGGCTATCATGGATTCTACAGAAGAGAGAGAGACTGAGGGGGTGGGGAAGGAGAAGGAAGGGAGGGAGGAAGAAAGGGAGGGAGGAGGAAAGAAGGGAGGGAGGGGAAAGAAAAGGATTGGATTTCTATGTTGGAGCAAATTGTAAGTTTGGAGTAAATGCTTGAAGCCTAACCAATAATACAAATTAATTCTGCATTGTTTACTTCAGAGAAGTCAAATCGAAAAGGGAGGGAAAGTAAGAAAGAAAGCTCAATGAAGGGGGAAAAAGTTGGAATATAAATATTGTTAGTAAAATATTTCACTTATACATAATATCAAAAATATGTCAAAATAATGAAGCAAATAGAGGTATGCATTAAATGTAACTAGCATAAATTTTCATATCCTGGCACTTAGAAACAGGGTCAAAGAAAACTGCTTGGAAATTGGCATCATGAGTATAGTCAGGACACAGTCAAGAAGAAATTAAAATGTAAGCTGGAGTAGGAAAGCAGCAAGAGTGACACCATGCTGATGTGAAATACTTTTCTAAGAAATATTGTTCTTGCTTATTTTCTTCTCTCTTGTGTTTTGATATAAGGCCTGACACATATAAGGATTCTATAAATAAATGAATGAGAAATTGAAGACAAGGCAAGTCTTCTAGTTCGGTTGAAGTGGATCTGGAAATATGAGGGGATTGACTCCAAGGAGTCCATGGATAGTGTAGTGATTTCTAATGAGCTACACTATTGCTGACTTGGTAAAATACTGCCTAGATGGCATTTCAATATCCAAAGATTATGGGATTTGAATATATCAAAAAGTATATAAATATATCACATTAATAATTTTTAAAAGTAGATATTAGATACCTATTTTGTGTTTAGCAATAAATCCTGAGTTCCACAAAAATATTCAATACCTGGCATAGTCTTTACCCATAAAATATTTATAATTTAATTGAAATTTTTAAAAATGTAATCCTTGTTAATCTTGATGGATCCTTCCATAGTAGCTATAGCTGCTTGGAGTCTTGAGTAATCAGTCAGGTGGAAAATGAGAGTATTTTGCCTTTCAAAGTATTGGTGGATTTTATTGACGGCCCAATACCCACCGGCATCGGGACAAAAGGTCATAATCTTTCTCAAGACTGTCTTGAGAAACTCTTACATAGATTTTATTAATTAAATCCTCCCCCTTACTGCATTAATACATTCTCCCAATTCTGCTTCCTCCTCTAATTAATAAATCCATATCGCATATGGATAACTAGTGAGGCTTCTGATATATTTTTTTTTTCCTCCAAGGAGGATGAGGGTCTCCGATTCCATTCTTTTACCTTGTATAATCCACTTCACCAACCAATCAGTTGTAATCTTCTTAATGCCCCTGTGTCCTTCAAAGTCTGCAACCATATATTTAAAATTCTAAGATCCACATAATATAGCAGGCGGAGAAAAATAAAGTCCCTTTCAAGAAAGTCATTAGCATTGAAGAAGACAATTAAATACAGAAAGGCATATTCTAAAACACTGAGGTACGGAACCAAAAGAAAAAGGAAGTTTATTACACAAAAATGTTTAAAAAAAAGAAACCCAGATATAATATAGTACCTTTGAGATAGTTCATAACTCTGGGCAGTCCAGGTATGATATGATGGTTTCAGAGTGTCTAGGACCCAGACTCCTTTACTGGTCACTCTCTCATCCTCATATCTTCAATCTCTGGGTCCAAAATGAGTGCTTTAGTTCCTACCATCACATCCCCATTCCATTAGTTAGTAAGAGGAAAAAGGAAGGGAAATCCATAAGACATACTATTTTGTTTTACAAACATGACTCAACTTAAATATATCAGATTCTTTTGCATTTCTTTGGCTAAAACCTAGTCACATAGCTATATATAGCTTCAAGGGAGACTGGAAAATATAATTTTTCCCTGGGATACTAAATGTCTATCTTGTATTTTTATTACTTTTGAAAAGAGGAATGGTGATTGGAAGGAAAAAGGGTGATCCTTGCACTGTACCATCGGGCTGCACAAACAAAATTCTTAAGAGTTATCTTTAACACTTCAACTTCCTTCCTTGGAGATTGATGGCATCCCAAAATCCTGTGGATTTTACCACCTAAACTTTACCTCTTTTCTTATCTCTTCCTTTTAGCACCCATTCTGATGTAATCTACCAGTAACTCCTGCCTAGATCCAGAACATATCCTCATGATTTATTTCCCTATATTCACTTTGGTCTCTCTATCAGCGGTTCTTTAGTTTCAAGGGGAGATTATCTTTTCAAATTTGGATATGTTCATTATCCATTGATACTAATTCTTCTTAGATAAGATAAGGCTCCCCTCAGGTAGGCTAGGATAGGTGTTTGTTTTGCTCAGTATTACATCTTCAGTGACTATTATGGAATAAAATTACAAAAAATATTACATGATTTTGATTAAAAAATCATTGAATGAATATTTTGATTTTTTCTTTTGGGTGAAGAAAGAATAATGCATTCACACAATAATTCTGGGAAGGGTAATACAGTATGTAAAAGTGACTCAAAGGTGTAAGTGGAAATGAATTTAAGGCTGCCATTACTAAGTTCTCATTCCAGAAGCAAATATTTAGAGGGGAAGAGGGTCAGGTCAAGTTTATAGACTAGAGTCGTAATTCTTAGAGAAAACACAGTTGCCACACAGTGCCTTTGACAAGCGTCAGTGGTGTGGCAACTTCTTGGCTAAAACTTTGCATGGTTTTGTGAAGTATTTTATCAATTGAAACCTCTTCCTATAAACTTCAGCATCTCAGAAATGAACTCCTATTGCAAATATATTTTTCACATATAAGAACTGAATTAAAAATTGAATCTTTTTGATAACCATATATCAAGACAAGGTATTTTTTTTCCAATATATGAAGTTTATTGTCAAACTGGTTTCCATACAACACCCAGTGCTCATCCCAAAAGGTGCCCTCCTCAATACCCATCACCCACCCTCCCCTCCCTCCCACCCCCCATCAACCCTCAGTTTGTTCTCAGTTTTTAAGAGTCTCTTATATTTTGGCTCCCTCCCTCTCTAACCACTTTTTTTCCTTCCCCTCCCCCCATGGTCTTCTGTTAAGTTTCTCAGGATCCACATAAGAGTGAAACCATATGGTATCTGTATTTCTCTGTATGGCTTATTTCACTTAGCATGACACTCTCCAGTTCCATCCACGTTGCTACAAAAGGCCATATTTCATTCTTTCTCATTGCCACATAGTACTCCATTATGTATATAAACCACAATTTCTTTATCCATTCATCAGTTGATGGACATTTAGGCTCTTTCCATAATAGCCAAATTATGGAAAGACAAGGTATTTTTAAAGAAGCATCAAGTTACAAATGTATAGTTAATCACCCTATTGTCATATCTGATTTTCTAAAATTATACAGTAGCAACAAAACTGCTATCTTGTGTTTAAGGAACTGATAAACATTTTAAAATTAATTTTTGAGAATTTATATTTTTATTTGTGTATAAGAGAATTATTTTATATATATTGTCTTCATACTAATATTATAAATAAAATAGTAAAAAATGACAATGTAGCTTAGGATAGTATATGACTCCTTATAAAGTATGGAATGCCATAGGCCAAATATTGTTTCTAAAATACTACATTTATTTATGAAAAAAATATAAATCTGATAATAAAAATTACCTTGCTATTATATTACATATTTAGTTGATTATTGCCCCAAAATAAAAATTCAGTTGAGTGAATTTGAAGATCTAATTGGCTCTATTCAATGATTCATGAATGGGGCAGCATCCCACCTAGTAAGCACTGAGGAGTTGTGCAAAATAGAAAGTTTTTATAGGAAGGAGGGTGAGGCAAGAATTACTAGCAAAAGAAGGGAAAGGATTGTTTCAGACCAGAACATGTTCTTTTGGTTTCATGGGATCAGAAAAATTTTTATCATGCAGGTTACCTCACTATTGCTGACCAGAAAATTTCAGATTGTTGAAAGGTCACAGAGTCCCAGGGTCATGGGAGCAAGTGACTCCAATTTGGATTTTTTGCTTCTTTTTTAACACTATGATATCCATGTAATGACTCTGGTCTAATTATTTGATTTTACAAATTATTTTTTTATGTCTACCTTCACAGTTTAACATCAAGTGAATGTGAATGAATATTAAAACTTGGCAAAAATAAATATCAGATCCTTCTAGATTTAATCTTATTTTCTTCAAAGTTATTTAAACACAGGCTTGATTGCACATGTGAGTAGAGTACCTTATTTTTTGTTTATGTAGTATTTTCAGGTGACTTGAGAATCATTACTATATTTGAAAAGTTAATTTATCAGTATCGTACTCAAAAAGCATTTATTAAGCAACTAATTGTACATAACTGGGCTAGGTGAGAACAAAGATAGTTTTATAAGTGTAATTTAATATAGGAAAATAAGAGTTAGATAAAATATTAAATATATTAATATCAGGAACATTTTTCACCATGTGCTGATCAAAGATATATTTATTAAGTTTATCATAAAATGGGTTATAGAGCAAGAATCTAGAAGCCTACATAATTGGGATGCATAGTTGAGTAGTCAGAGGTGTTTTTCTTTGGTGGATAAAGGAGTAGTACTTATAGAAGTGTTGGAGTGAACCTCAAGTCCTTTTAAGGTCTAGTTACAATGTAATGTAATTTCACCAAGTGGACAATTATCAGAAATAGTTAAAACACTTTAACAAATGAGTTCAACATTTTAATAGCTTTTGGGGGTACTTTCGTAACAATCCTGTTTTTATACTGCCTATAATAATAGTTTACATATCCTAACATTTACTTAGTACTTATCTGAATATCGGAGCATATTTCCCGTCACTGCTTCAGGTAGCTTTAAAATTGATCTCGGTAAAAGTTTCCATGTGTTATTAAAATCCCCCTTCAATTTATTTTATATCAAAATTCCATTTTACTCTCATAAAAGGTTTTAATAAAAGTGAGAAATATTACTTTTAGACTTATCTTTGATCAGGATTTAGTTTTGAAAAGCATCAAACATTTATTATATGAAATGAAACAAATCAAAGTTCAGGCTCATGATAAACCTTTTGGATAAAGCTAACTTCAAATATATGAGTAATGTTTTGGCATTTATAATCACCAGATATACTTACTTTTCTCTTCAGGCTAATCTACAACCCCTCACACATGACATTGCCAACATCATCAACCAATATTTGTTGCAGAAATGTAGAGCACTATGCAAAACAATAGCAAGACAAAGTGTTATATAGTATCTTCCACAAGATATTTACAGTTTGTAGTTTCAGAGTTTTATAAAAACAAAGGAATAATCGTGGAAAAAAAGCATAAAAACTGTGGCTGTAGGAAACTGAAAAATAAATTTCCCTCTACCCTTCTAGCTTCCTGGGTGAGATCCTCCTTATAACAGAAGACAGATTAACAAGACTTAAAACAAACACAAGTTTAATAACGTGTATATGTCCTGTATACATGGGAGGTACCCAGGAAAACTGAGTAACTCCCTAAAACGGGCCAAGCCATCACCTTAAATACCATCTCTAGATAAAGAAAAAAAGATACTGGGGTTGGGGAGCCAGTTATGGGAAGTTATCAGGCAAAGCACAGGAAGCAGGGGTATGGTTGTCATGCAGATTTAAGTACAAGCTTTCTCCATTGATGAGTTTAGTTGATCCTCTTCCTCTTCCTGGTATAGAAGGGAGACACCCTTACATGTGGAGATTCCCCGTAAAAGTATAAATAATCTCTTACCAGAAGGTAACTTTTACTCTGTTTTCAGAGCTTTTCCTATGTCTGCTATTTCAGCCTAACATAATCCTTATGCCAAAGGGGCATATTTTGGGGTGACAAATTCTGCTCCCTTTCATGGCAGACACAATTTCTTGTCCATCACAAAGAAATCTTTTTTTTTTTTTTCTTACCACCATAAATGTAATTTTGTTCAGGCAGTAGTGTGCCTAGCTCTAAGGGAAGGTATTTTTGCCTAAACTAGTGTTTTCAGTGAGATTTTTGAAGCACAACGTTCTGCCACCAGCATCTCGTTTACCATTCTTGGCCTCTTCAATTCAAATTCACCTTTATGTCCCAGGCACAGTAACAATTTAAAAAAATGTGCTGTCAGGACCTTCTGGGTGGCTCAGTTGGTTAAGCATCTGACTCTTAGTTTCAGCTCAGGTCATAACCTCACAGTTCATGAGTTCAGGCCCACATCAGGCCCGTGTCAGGATCTGCACTGTCAGTACAGAGCCTGCTTAGGACCCTCCCTCTTTTCTTCTTTCTCTGCCCCCAACCCTTGCTCTCTTGCTCTTTCCCTCTAAAAATAAATAAATAAACTTTTTTTTTAATGCTGTCAAAAACTTCCAAATACCCCTTTAAAGAGTAGTACTGCTCCTGGTTGAGAAACTGTAACCTGATTAATCATGGTAATTCTGTTCTTTGCAGTTTTTGTTCTAAGAACAGCCATATGACCTATTTCTCACTGATGGTAGTTCAAGGTAATTCTTATGGTTGCTTCTGGGAAATGTTTTACATCATGACAAAAGACATAAGCATTGGGGAAAGAGTTTGCCTTGCCCCTTCCACCCTCCCAGGTTTGGATACTGATGAGAGAGGATCGGCTATCTGGAAATTAGCAGCAATCTTGTTACTCTAAAGCAAAAAGCAAGAAAAAAAAAAAAAAAAAAAAAAACCTTGACAATAACAAGTCTTACACTGAAAATGGTGGAGCAGAAAGATAAAAATCCCTAGACTTTAAAGACATCATCAAACTGCTGAATCACACTAAAGGGATATTTAAAGGTTGTTATTGTTTAAGGGCTTAATTAGCTAAGTAATTAGTTACTGCAGAACCACTTAAAAGACTTATCCAACACATTTGTCATATTGAATCTTGTCTTACATATTTCATTTTTAGATTAGTTTATAAATATAGGGACCACAAGAATAGTATTTTAGGAAGGCCACAATGGAAAACTAAGTAAATTAAAACTATTTTAATGCATTATGAAAATGATATTTTTGTGTGCAGCAAGTATACCTTAGAGGACACCTTGGAGGACACATTAGTATACATCAAATAATATACTAATCCCCATCTAACAAATAGCTCCCATCACTTGCTTAATTTTTTATTATAAAAGCTCCTTAAAATGATACAGCCTCAGTCAGTACACATCCATGAGTATAGAACTTAACCTCCAATGTATCTCATTTTTGGACAGCTGTCATCATTAGAAAGTGAGCCTCAGTCCATTCCAAATCAGGGTACCTATTGTTTCCCCTACATTGGTTCCATGTTTGAAGCCCTATAGAAAAAAAAAAAAATCTAATCTCTCCTTCCTTGCTAACACGTTTTAATTAGGCAAGGTTAACAAGGAAGGCAATGATAACCTGTGGGATGAAACTGAAATATGACATGTCCGAGAATCCCAGCCTGGCATACACAGGCCTTCCTAAATGACCTTGTACATCTCCCGCTAAGCATTTTTGGTCTTCAGCTCACCATCCATTCATTGCCTTTTAGTACCATTAAACCTGCCATCCTCAAGCTCTAAAAATGAACAACATACTGCATATGTTCATAGCTATTTTAGTAGGGACCGAAAAAAGTGGCAGAAGTCCATCCTTCTGTTCATGCCAAAGTGCAATTTGTCGATTGAAAGATGTTAGTTGATAACAGTGAGAATAGGCTGGAAAAACTCATTTGGCATGCCAACATGGCTTTTATACAATGATTTTAAATTTTAAAAATAGACTGGCCAACCTTCAACTCAGAGGTGACCTGGATCAGGTTATTTAATGCTTGCTTATAAAATGGTGACTAAACATATCATCAAACAAATCCTAAATCCTGACTAATGTTCATGTGGTCTTCAGCTAAAAGGGATTCTATTATTTTTGTTTTCCTTTTATTTCTTACATTAGAAAATTATTAGCAACCCCAGAGAGATATATTGTAACTCTTGTCAATTTGAGAAAAAAGAAATTGAGGTCTTACGTTTTATCATGTTCAAATTTTTGGAAAAATGTGCATTGAAGGAAATTGTTAATAAAAACAAATCTGTTAAAACCGTTTGTTCCATCCCTGCATAGTTTTCAATGACAAATAGAGGCAACTTACTCTGATGAATTTAAAATTAAAAACAGAGGTGGATCTCTAACTTGAAGTAATTAAAGTAGCTATTTTGGGATTAGAAAGTAACTCAAAGTCATTAGAAGATGATTATATATGATACAAGTTGGCTTAGTTTTTCCTGAAGAGAATGTTAACCTGTAAGTAGTAGAAGGAAACTCTTTTATTGTTGTTGTTCATGATGTGTGACTTGAGGTTATAGGGGGTGGAAGGACAGAAAGTGGGAGTAAGTATTAACCATTAGCAATATGGTATTAATATTATATCTTATATTGGTTTATAATTCTAATTAAAAATAGATTATTACATTTGAAAGAAATATTTAGTAATATACATGATTTCCAGTATTACTGCAACTATGTAGAGCATAGATCATGGAAATAAGACTGACAAGAAAAAAAATCACATAAACTAATATAAGGGTCTGGCATTCTATGCTAGACTTAAGACAATACTCAGGTGGAGTCTACTGTTCAGAGACTGAGAAGGTCAATTTAAGTGCTTTAAATTTCCTAACACACTATAAGTTTGTACATATAGTGTTTGTCTTATTCAGTATTTTACACATTTACCAGAATGGTTATTTCCCCTGAAAACATTCTGTATTTATTGGATGAAGAAACAAATGAATGAATGAGTGAATCAATGAATGAATGAGAAAAAATGTACACTAGTAATGTGGATTTTAAGTTAGCAGTAAGAACTTCTCCTTTTTATAATTGCTGAGTAACTTCTAATTGACCAGTTCTGCAAATAGCACCTATAAACCATGGATAAAATATTTTGTAAAAATTTAAAACAACAACAACAAAAAATTAACAACTACCTAAAGGCTCTGGAGATCTACTAAAATGAGACTTATCCTGGGGAGGGTTGACACCTGGAGGAGGAGAACTGCACTGGACAAATTCCCATTTTTAGAGTTTTGCTTCAGATCAGTTCGTAGGCTGTGCCATGCTAAGCACCTAAACTGGGAAAGAGAACACTCAGTCCTACTAGCAGACATAAGCAGAACAACTACAATTGGAAAGTGAGGGATAAGAAATAGTAGAAAAGAGAGAGCCACAAAGGGAAACCCTAATTCTGTGTATAAATTCCATCCTAATCTCTGGCTAATCTCCAAATTGCATGTGTGGGGGCACAGATTCCAAGAGCCATACTAAGACTGACAGAACTGTTCTGAGATTTCACATGATGCACACCCCAAAGGAGAAAGTTTGTAGTTTGAATTCAGCCAGTCAGCCAAGTCACTGACCTCCAAAAAAATTTTTAAAAAGTATGTTCAGACGAGTATAACATAATACACAGCCTTACAATGTATCAATCATACTGTCTAGAATATAATTCAAAATTACTTGACATAAGAATAGCTTGAGGGGCACTTGGGTGGCTGAGTCAGGCGTGTCCGGCTCTTGATCTTGGCTCACGTCATGATCTCATGGTTCATGGGTTCGAGCCCTGTGTCAGGCTCCATGCTGACTGTGTGGAGCCTGCTTAGGATTTTCTCTTTCTCTCTCTCTGTTCCTCCCCTGGTGGTTATCTCTCTGTGTCTCTAAAAATAAATAAATAAACTTAAAAGAGAGAGAGAGAGAGAATAGCTTGATACAGCTTAAACTCAAGAGGATGTATATAATGGAGATTTGTCCCAGAATGACCTAGATTTTGAAATTAACATATAAGCATTTTAAAGCTATTATTCTAACTTTGCTAAAGGGTGTAAAAAGACCCCAACAGAAATTATAGGAGAGAAAAATAAAATATATGAATTTAAAAATTCACTGGTTGGGCTTAACAGTAGATTGGAAATGATAGGAGAATTACTGAATTTGAAAATAGATCAATAGATTGTATTCCAATCTAAAGAACAAAGAAAATAAAAGACTGGTGCCTAAGGTCCCATGGATCAATATCGAAAGTATATTTGAGTCTCCAGAAGATAGGAGAAAGAAAATGGGACAGCAAATAAGTGAGAAAAATAGAGGCAAAAATTCCCCATATTTGATTTAAAAAAACCAATTTACAGATTCAAGATGATCCTCAAATACCAAACAGAATAAATACAAAGAAAGCTAAATCTTGGTACATAATAGTCAAACTATGTTTTAACAAAAAAGGAAAATGTTAGAGCCATTGGAGAAACTAATTTATATGCTGGGCTGTAAAACAAGTGTGAACACATTTAAGTAGATTGACATAATGTAGCAGATATTCTCTGACTAAAATGGGAGTAATTAGAAATCAATAGCAATAAGATACTCAGGGGAAATTATACAACACACTTTAAATAATCCAAAGGAAAAATATCAAGGGAATTACAAAATACGTCGAAGTGAGTAATTAAAACATCACCCCCAAATTTGTGAAATAGAAGTGAATCAGCTCTTACAGGGACATGTGGAGTTTTAAATGCTTATAATATAAAAGAAATATCTAAATAAATAACTTAAAGTTATGAAGCTATAAAAAGATGACCAAAGTAAAACCAGTGTAAGTATGAAGAAGGAACAATAAGACCAGAAGTCAATGGAATAGAAAACAGACACACAATACAGAAAACTAATAAAGTCAAAGCTGGTTCTTTGGAAAGGTTAACAAAATTGATATACCACTAACTAGGCAGGGAGTGAGAGAGCAAGAGTGAGAGAGAGAAGACACACAATTATCAACATCATAAATAGAAGAGATATTGTCACTTACTGATCTTATAAGCACTAAAGACTTAATAACAAACACTATTCTAAACAACGTTATGTCAACAACATTCAACAATTTAGATATTGAGCAATATATTAAAAAATTAGGGAATTAACAAGGGAATGAAAATGCAAATATTAAAGAATGGGAGCAAAACAGGTGGTCAATGACCATGAACAGAAAATTTTAAAAAGAGGGGGGAAAAATCTTTTAAGCCTAAGTGAGAACATGAGAAAAACTAAAATGTTATTAGCTATTTTCTATATGCAGGAAAATTAATGTTTAATTCTTGCTGATAGACTACAGGTGTAAACAGAAAAGACGGAGCTGTCTTGAAATGCATTCTCGTGGAAAGTAGAGTTCCTGTCACCCTCTAGTATGTGACTGTCTTTTAGTTAAATAAGAACCTTGGTTATGTGACTCTGATATGATTTGACTGAACTTCATTGAGTTAAAAATTTTAAACTATCATAAATAAAACTTCCTAAGAATAATTTTTTTTACTATTAAAGAAGCTATATAAGTACTTTATTACATAAAACGACCAATTCTACAAAATTCTGCAATGATTTCTGTATATATGTTACTTTCTATAATTATTTTATTGGTTTTTTAGGCTAATAACAAATTACCACAGACTTAGAAGCTTAAAACAATACCTATTTATTTTCTCAGTGTTATTGCAGGTCAGGAGTCTAAGGACAGTTTAATTGGATCTTCTGCTTGGTGACTCACAGGGTTGATGTCAAGGTGTTGTCTGGGCTGTGCTCCTTTTTGAGCTTAGGATCTTCTTCCAAACTCCAATGGCTGTTGGCCGAATTCAGTCCCTTGTGGTTGTAGGACTAAAGTGCTCACTTGGGTGAGGGGCTGCTCTCAGTTCCTCTGAAGTTCCTTGGCATTCAGCCCTTTCATAGCTGCCTTATATCGTGGCAATTTCTTTGAAACCAACGGAAGTCTCTCTTGTTTTTCAGTCAGCCAAGAAGGAGTCTTATACAACTCACTGTGATCACAGGAGTGACATTTTGTCATGTTTGCCATATTCTATTGATGAGAGGCATGTCACAGGTTCTTCCCACACATAAAGGTAGGGAGATTATAGGAGGCTGTGAATCAATGGGGTCATTATAGGTTCTCTCTACCAGTTCTCAAAAATAAGGGATTACAATGTTTAAATAGTAAAGGTTAATACTTTTAAGGGTGAAATATACAGTTATATTTGTGTGAGATAATTGTAGGTGATTTTTCAGATCACAATAGGTCATTTTCAAAGTACTAAAGCTAGTTTTGTAAAATTTCTCATATTGACTAGTTGTCTTATATTAAACTCGTCTTTCAATTTTGGAGATTTTAAGTGGGAAGTTTTTTAAGTGAGAAAAAATTTTCTAAAATATAAGGACTCTACAAATTTGTATGAATTCTTTAGCAACTTTATTTACTCACATATTAAATAATACCCATGGAAAATATTAATAAATGTTTAAATATTTTTACAGATTTGATGAAAACAGACTTTGAACATTGGTTAAAAGAAAGGGTGAGGTCAGATGTCTTTGTTTCAAGTGGTGAATCTAAGATTCTAACCTCTCATATTGTCTGATCCAAGATTATGACCACGTGAAATTTGCTCTGCATTAACTCAAACTGCATTTGGTAAATGTACCTTGAGGAAATAAAATATATTTAAACGACAATATATGAAATTCTAAATGAGATCAGAGGAATCAGCTATGTAGGACATAATCTCAGATAGTATAATTTATAGTGTAAGGAGAAATGTAATTAAGTAAGCAATAACATTTTATTTGCTTGTCAATCTTTACTACCTCCCCTTATACATTCTCTAACTACTTAGCTGGTATCTACACTAAAATGCATCTATGTATGCTTATATTGACCCTATTAGCTCAATGAAGCACACTGAGTGAGGTATCTCTGTAGGAGACATTACTCAATTCCCTTCCATCAATAAAATATGCCCTTTTGATTTGTTTTCCCAATACTGTAATTGTGATACACCATACTGAGTATTCCATCCAATGGGGAGAATGGATTGCTTTGTTGTTATACATCTAGTAGGAATCTCATTTTTTGTGTGCAAACAGCACAAAAATTTTATAGGTATGCATCATTTTTGGCACAAACTAGGCAGCCTGCCTCATTAATGTGCACATCTAGAGTTGCTGTAACTATCAGTAAGAAACTGTGTTAAATAAATGGCTTTGTTTTTTTCACCTGCTAGGCTCTAATAGCATCCCCAAAGTAATCTTGGTCTAACAGCTTGAGTCTTTCGCAAAAACGATCAAGTGATCAATTCTTTTTAACACTGAGAGGTAAACCAGTGCTGTGCAGAATGCCAGGTGCAAGAACAGTTGCCTTGAATAACAGCAGAAATTTAATGTGAGTCATGCAATTTAGCATGGGTTCCTGCTACATGATTTTTTTTTAAGTTATTACACCATGTCTGAAAAAAGTAAGGCAAGGGAGCCTAAAGGAAATCAGGCAGTTGATCTAAAAATATGTTTTTATTCAATCAGAAAATATTTCTTAAACATCTAAGATGTGTAGGCTGTGCTAGGCACCGACGATAATGCAATAAATGAAGTTGATGTGGTCACTGCTGGCATAGACTGCACATTTTGGTAAAGGAGAGATATAAATACATGCAAAAATAATAATTTAATTAAAATTTGATAGGACTCTCCTGTGATACAATAGGATATTTCAGTAGGTGATGAGAGAAAATAAGTTGAAGATTTAGATGTATCTCATTTTCACAGAAACTAATGATTCTGAATAATTTATATTTGAGTTTGATAAAGACTGATGTACATAATTTTGTTATTCAGTATTTCCAGTCAAACACATCTATTTTTGAGCATGCCCACTTATATTTTTAAAAGAATTCCTTTAAACCATGTATCTATGATAAAACCATGATACATTATAACTCCAGAGTCTTTATTATGAATAAAAACCATCACATGCAGTATTTATAATTAAAATTCAGAAAATGAGAAAGTTAAGTTTTTCAGAATATCTGATTATCATTTCACATTTATTATTTATTTACTTATATTTAAAGGAGATGTATCTGAGAATTTTAAAAATATGAGTGTTTCATGCTGTTTTATGAAAAATACAGCAACAAGAACCCTATAGGTTAATTGAAACCACAGTCAAGTATTCACACATTAATTAACTTGGAGGAAAGTCTATTGAAGTATGCAAACCACCAAGTCAGGATGTCAATTTCATTTTTTATTTTAATCAGATCGTCCAATCTGTGAAGGTGCTTATGGTCCTAGTTAGTAAAGGATGTGTAGAAGTTCATTAATATTGCTATAATGCTTCTGAAAAAGAACAAAAACTATGTTTGAAATGGAAGTAATTTAATTACATATTTATAGGATTCAAGAGGAATTCACTGTGGTTATACATTGTAGACTGCTTTTTGTGTGAGTGTAATTTCCTTAGTATAGAAATTAATTTGGAGGTGTTGATCCTGAGGTTAAGAATTCTCCAGACAACAGCAGTCCTTAAACTGGTGCCAGGTATTTTAGTAGAAGATATCAAAAGCCAAAACAAGCCACATTGCCCCTGCAATATATATAAGAAAAGTCTCAGGTGCTACAAAGCAAAAATAAATTATCTCTATAGGTCATCCAAGCTTAAGTGTTTTTTTGTTCTAAAATTGTAACCAAGTTTTAAACACAAAACTAAAGTGTGGGTTTGTGGACCATTGGCCTGGGAATCAGGACACCAACGTGTGTATGTCATTATAAAATAATGGAGTAGGTAAATAATTAATTTTAAGGCTCTTTTAGCATAAAATTTTCAATCTACAGTGGGCATACAAACTTATCTTTTTTACTTCTTTTGATTTTTATACATTGTAACTTTTTTTAAGCTCTGAATTAGCTATAGAAAAAAGGATGGCAGTTTTCAAAAACCTGAAAATAGAATTACCATATGATCCAGCAATTTCACTTCTAGATATATACCCAAAAGAATTGAAAGCAAGGACTCAAACAGATACTCACACACCCGTCTTCACAGCAGCATTATTCACAATAGCCAAAGGGTGGAAATAACTGAAGTGTCCATCAACAGATGAATGGGAAAAACAAAATGTGGTATGTACATGCAATAGAATATTCAGCCTTAAAAAGGAAGGGCATTCCAACCCATGCTACAAAATGGACATTGAGAACATGACGCTACCTAAAATAAACCAGTCATAAAGAGACAAACCCTGCATGGTTTCACTTCTCTGAGGTACCTAGAGGAGTCAAATTCATAGAGCCAGAAGTAGAATGGTGATTGTCAGGGACCGAGGAAGGGAAGTTATTGTCTAGTAATTGCGTACTTTCAGGCTAAGACTAAAAGGTTCAGGAGACGGATAATGGTAATGGCTGCACAGCGATGTGAATGTACTTAATGTCACTGAACTGTATGTTTAAAAATAGTTAAAACAGTAAATTTTATGTTATGTATATATTTTACCACAGTAGAAAAGTCCTGAATCTATGGGAAATTTTTGAGAAAAATTGTTAGGACAACTACAAAAGGATCTAATATCCCATATTATTCTTTGGGGGGAGGCTGTATTTTAATTTGGTAGATACTGTTAGTATTGCCTGAATCAATTTTTGAAATTTTAATCTCTTTTCTTTCATAATTGACCTAAAGAGTAGTTTTCTGTCTACTCTGTTATGAATATTTCAGCAAGCATCAAGAAAAGAGGGTGAATTTGAGATATGGGAAAGAATAGGATGGATGACTATTTTTCCTGTGATAAGAGTTCCTTAGAATTATGCCACAACTAGCAAAATTTCAAAGAAAGAAACCAGTCTTCATGGTTAGGATTATATTTAAAAGAATATACCAAACAGTTATGCATAAAGTCATAATTTATTTCTATGCTACTCTGGTGCTTCTGAATTTACACCAAAAACTGTCATTATTTGCCCTTAGCAAAATCAAAAGGCACTGATTCCTAAAAAGCAACAACAAAAATCCCTTTTGAATAATGTATAATTTCTTTTGTTTGGTGTTTAATTTTGAAAGTAAATGGGCCTGATTTTCTTGGAAATCACTTCAAAAGATCAATGAAGCACAAATGGAAGACTTGATTTTGGTATGTCCATCTTAAACTAAACTATCATGAGCTTTTCCATTTCAAGAAAATCCCCTTTCTCGGGTTGATGTAGGCTTTAAACAGAAGGCAAAATAAACATTTAGGTTTCAAAGGAATCCACTCAATACAGAGAAAAAAGGAAAATTATGTGTTAACAAAACAAGACATTAGCGATATCTTGAAAACTAGATCTACCTTACTAAAACCTTGACATATCAAATGTATTCATGATACTGAGTTTACTGACAGACATTTTAAAGACATTCCTTTACTTGAAGTAAAGATACTCACAAGCAATTATTTAACAGTAGATGAACCGCAAGTTCTGTAATGTTCTATTTCCTTTCTCTTTCTTTCTTTCTTTCTTTCTTTCTTTCTTTCTTTCTTTCTCTCTCTCTCTCTCTCCTTTCTTTCTTTCTTTCTTTCTTTCTTTCTTTCTTTCTTTCTCTCTCTCTCTCTCTCTCTTTCTTTCTTTCTTTCTTTCTTTCTCTTTCCTTCTTTCTATTTAAATCAAAGTTAGTCAACATACTGTATTGATGGTTTCAGGAGTAGAATTTAGTGATTCATCACTTACATATAACACCCAATGCTCATCCCAACAAGTGTCCTCCTTAATACCCCTTGCTCATTTAGCCCATCCTCCACCCAACACCTCTCCAGCAATCCTGTTTATTTTCTGTATTTAAGAGTCTCTTATGGTTTGTCTCCCTGTCTGTTCTTTATATTATTTTTGCTTCCCATCTGTTTTGTATCTTAAATTGCACATATCAGTGAAGTCTTATGATATCTGTTTTTTCTGACTGACTTATTTTGCTTAGCATAATATACTATATATAGTTCCATCCACGTCGTTGCAAATGGCAATATTTCATTCTTTTTGATCACCAGATAATATTCATTGTATATATATACCACATCTTCTTTATCCACTCATCAGTCAGTGGACATTTGGACACTCTCCATACTTTGGCCATTGTTGATAGTGCTGCTATAAACATGGGGTGCATGTGCCCCTTCAAAACAGCACTCGTATATCCTTTGGATAAATATCTAGAGGTGCAATTGCTGGGTTTTAGGGTAGTTCTATTTTTAATTTTTTGAGGAACCTCCTTGTTGTTTTCCAGAGTGACTGCACCAGTTTTCATTCCCACCAGCAGTGCAAAAGAGATCCTCTTTCTCCGCATCCTCACCAACATCTGTTGTTGCCTGAGTTGTTAATTTTAACCATTCTGAAGGGTGTGAGGTGGAATGTCATAGTAGTTTTGATTTGTATTTCCCTGATGATGAGTGACGTTGAGCATATCTTCATATGTCTGTTATCCATCTGGATGTCTTCCTTGGAAAAGTGTCTATTCATATCTTTTGACCATTACTTCACTGGATTATTTGTTTTTTTGGGTGTTGAGTTTGATAAGATCTTTATATATTTTGGATACTAACCCTTTATCTGATATGTCATTTGCAAATATCTTCTACCATTCCAAAGTTTGCCTTTTAGTTTTGCTGATTGTTTCCTTCACTGTGCAGAAGGTTTTTATCTTGATGAGGTCCCAATAGTTCATTTTTGCTTTTGTTTCCCTTGCCTCCAGAGACATGTCAAGTAAGTTGCTGCAGTCAAGGTCAAAGAGATTGTTGCCTGTTTTCTCTTCTAGGAATTTGATGGTTTCCTGTCTTACATTTAAGTCTTTCATCCATTTTGAGTTTATTTTTGTGTATGGTGTAAGAAAGCGGTCCAGGTTCATTCTTCCACGCGTTGCTCTACAATTTTCCCAAAAACATTTGCTGAAGAGACTTTTTCCATTGGATATTCTTTTCTGCTTTGTCAAAGATTAGTTAGCCACACATTTATTGGTCCATTTCTGTGTTCTCTGTTCTGTTCCATTGGTCTATGTGTCTGTTTTTGTGCCAGTACCATACTGTTTTGATGATACAACATTATAATGTAGCTTGAAGTCCGTAGATTGCTTTGGATAGTGTCGACATTTTAACAATATTTGTTCTTCCAGTCCATTGGCGTGGAATGTTTTTCCATTTTTTTGTGTCTTCCTCAGTTTCTTTCATAAGCTGTCTACAGTTTTCAGTGTGTAATTTTTTCACCTCTTTGGTTATGTTTATTCCTAGGTATCTTATGGTTTTGGGTGTAATTGGTAAATGGGATCAATTCTTTGATTTCTCTTTCTGATGCTTCATTGTTGATGTATAGAAATGCAACTGATTTCTGTACATTGATTTTATATCCTGCAACTTTGCTGAATTCATGGATCAGTTCTAGCAGTTTTTTGATGGAATCTTTTGGGTTTCCACATAGAGTATCATATGGTCTGCAAATAGTGAAAGTTTGACTTCCTCCTTACCAATTTGGATGCCTTTTATTTGCTTGTGTTGTCTGATTACTGAGGCTAGGACTTCCAACACTATGTTGGATAACAGTGGTAAGAGTGGACATCCTTGTCATGTTCCTGACCTTAGGGGAAAAGCTCTCAGTTTTTCCCCATTGAGAATGATATTAGTGGTGGGTCTTCCGTATATGGCTTTTATGAATTTGAGGTATGATCTTTCTATCGCTACTTTCTTGAGGGTTATCAATAAAGGATGCTGTATTTTTTCAAAAGATTTCCTTCCATCTATTGAAAGGATCACATTCTTATTCTTTCTTTTGTTAATGTGTTGTATCCCATTGATTGATTTGTGGGTATTGAACCAGCCCTGAATCTCAGGTATAAATCCCACTTGGTCATCATGAAAAATTCTTTTTTTTTTAATTTTTTTTAACATTTATTTATTTTTGAGACAGATAGAGACAGAGCATGAGCAGGGGAGGGTCAGAGAGAGAGGGAAACACAGAATCCAAAACAGGCTCCAGGCTCTGAGCTGTCAGCCCAGAGCCTGAATTGGGGCTCGAACTCACGGACCGCAAGATCATGACCTGAGCTGAAGTTGGACGCCCAACTGACTGAGCCACCCAGGTGCCCCATGAAAAATTATTTTAATGTATTGTTGGATCTGGTTTGCTGGTATCTTGCTGAGAATTTTTGCATCCATGTTCATCAGGGAAATTGGTCTGTAGTTCTCCTTTTTAGTGGAGTCTTTGGTTTTGGAATCAAGGTAATGCTGGCCTTGTAGTATGAGTTTGGAAGTTTTCCTTCCATTTCTATTTTTTGGAACAGCTTCAAAAGAATAGGTGTTAAGCCTTCTTTAAATGTTTGATAGAATTCTCCTGGAAAGTCATCTGGCCCTGGACTCTTGTTTTTGGGGAGATTTTTTATTACTAATTCGATTTCTTTACTGGTTATGGGCCTGTTCAAATTTTCTATGTCTTCCTGTTTCAGTTTTGGTAGTTTATATGTTTCTAGGAATTTGTTTCTTCCAGATTGCCGAATTTGTTTACATATAATTACTCATAATATTCTCTTATTATTGTTTGTAATTCCATGGTGTTGGTTGTGATTTCTCCTCTTTCATTCATGATTTTATTTATTTAGGTCCCTTCCTTTTTCTTTTTGATCAGTTGGGCTAAGGGGTTCATCAATTTTATTAATTCTTTCAAAGAACCAGCTCCTGGTTTCATTGACCTGTTCTACTGTTTTTGTTTTGTTTTTTTGTTGTTTTTGTTTTTGTTTTTGTTTTTACTTTATTTACATATCATTGATATGTGTTCTAATCTTTATTTCCCTTCTTCTGCTAGTTTTGGGCTTTATTTGTTATTCTTTTTTTTTAGGTCTTTTAGGTATAAGGTTACTTGGTGTATTTGAGGCCTTTATTCCTTCTTTAGGAAGTCCTAGATTGCTAAAATCTTCCCTCTTATGACTGCCTTTGCTGCATCCCACAGGTTTTGGGCTGTCGTGTTTTCATTTTCATTGTCTTCCATGTACTTTTTAATTTCCTCTTTAATTAGTTTACCCATTCTTACTTTAGTAGGATGTTCTTTAATCTCCAAGTATTCATGGTCTTTCCAAATTTTTTCTTGTGATTTCAAGTTTCATAGCATTGTGTTCTGAAAATATAAAAGGTATTATCTTGCTCTTTTTGAACATGTTGAGGGCTGATTTGTGTCCCAGTATGTGATCTACTCTGGAGAATGTTCCATGCACTTGAGAAGAATGTGTATTCTGCTGCTTTCGGTTGAAATGGACTTATCTGCTAAGTCCATCTGGTCCAATGTATCATTCAAAGCCATTGTTTCCTTGTTGATTTTCTGCTTAGATGATCCGTCCATTGTTGTAAGTTGGGGGTGTTGAAGTCCCCTGCTATTATGTTATTATTATCAATGAGTTTCTTTATGTTTGTGATTAATTGATTTATATATTTGAGTGCTTCACGTTGGAGGCATAAGTATTTACAATTGTTAGATCTTCTTGGTGGGTTGACCCCTTAATTATGATATAATGCCCTTCCTCATCTCTTGTTACAGTCTTTATTTTAAAATCTAGTCTGCCTGATATAACTATTCCATCTTTCTTTCAACAACCATGATAGATGATTCTCTATCCCCTTACTTTCAATCTGTATGTCTTTAGATCTTAAATGGGTCTTTTGTAAGCAGCATATAGATGGGTCTTATTTTCTTACCCATTCTGATGCCCTATGTCTTTTGATGGGAGCATTTAGTCCATTGACATTTAGAGTGAGTACCAAAAGATATGAATTTATTACCATTGTGTTGCTTTGGGAGTTGGAGTTTCTGGTGATGTTCCTTGGTCCTGTTTAGTCTTTGTTGCTTTTGGTCTTTTTATCTCTTCTCCACTCAACGAGTCCCCCTTAAAATTTCTTGCAAGGCTGGTTTAGTGGTCCACAAACTCCTTTAGGTTTTGTTTGTCTGGGAAAGTCTTTATCTCTCCTATTTTGAGTGGCAGCCTTGCTGGATAAAGAATTCTTTACTGCATATTTTCTCAATTCAGCATTTTGAATATATCCTGCCACTCCTTTCTGGCCTGCCAGGTTTCTGTGGCTAGATATGTTGTGAACCTGATCTGTCTTCCCTTGTAGGTTAAAGATTTTTTTTCCCTTCCTGCTTTCATAATTCTTTCCTTGTTTGTGTATTTTTGAATTTGACTATGTTATGTGTTGGTGATGGGTTGGTTTTTGTTGAATATAATGGGAGTTCTCTGTGCTTCATGGATTTTGATGTCTGTGTCCTCCTCCAGATTAGGAAAGCTTTCTGCTCTAATTTTCTCACATAAACCTTCTGCCCCTTTTTCTCTCTCCTCATCTTCTGGGAGTCCTATGATTCAGATGTTTTTTCTTTATAATGAGTCACTGAGTTCTCTAATTCTTATGCTCTTTTGCCTCAGTTTCCCTTCTTTTTTCTGTTTCATTATTCTCCATAACTTTGTCTTTTATATCATTGATTCACTGTTGTCCTCCATCCATCCTTGCTGTCATGGCATCTATTCAAGATTTCATCTTGGTTATACCATTTTTAATTTAGTCCTGACTAGATTTTACTTCTTTTATCTCCATAGAAAAGGATTCTATGCTTTTTTAAATCCCAGGTAGTATTCTTATTATCGTGGTTTTAAATTCTAGTTCAGATATCTTGCTTATATCTTTGTTGCATAAGCCCCTGCCTGTCTTTTCTTCCTGTTCTATTTTTAGGGGTGAATTCCTTCATTTTATCATTTTGGAGAAAGAAAAAAATAATAAAACAAAAAATAAAAATTTAAATTTTAAAACAAAAAGATCAAATAAAGGAAAGTAGATCATAGGTGTGTTTTGGTCTGCTTATAGAAAGAAGCTTGATAGAATAGAGAAGAAAGGGAAAGAAAAGAAAGAAAAGAAAAATAAAAGGTAATAAAAAATTTAAAAATTAAAAAAATTATAATAGAATAAAATGAAATAAAGAAAATGAAATCAAATAATTAAAAAATATGAAGTATAGGAAAAAATAATAATTTTTAAATTAAAAAAATAAAAATAAAAGTTTCTCTTTCTGTATCCAAGAAAAAGAAAAGAAAAAGAAATTAAACAAAGACAGAAGCAAAAACAAAAACAAAACAAAAACAAAAAAAAAACCCACAACTAATAAATGAACCAGCAACAAACAGAATGAAACCCAAATGAAGTTACATCAAGATTCTCCTAGAACTCAAATTATGAAGCCATCTATAGTCTGTACACTAAGCAGGAGGTGGGGTTTGTGTTGGGCTTCTGGGGGATGTGCTTTGAGGGCACAGTTGAGCATGGCTTGGTGTGATGGCTCTGTTCTCCACTAGGCGGCGCTGCTTAGCTTACTGGGGTGGATCCGTCTGGTGCATATGCACAGGCGAGTGTGTGGGAGAGGTCCAAATGGCTTTACCCAGCTCCCTGGTCTCTTGTACAGGAACTTCGTGCTCACTGGCCTGCCATCAAGCACCTCTCTTTTGTCTCAGGCCTCTGTCCACTCCCTGCCTCTACCCTGTTCCTGTCCAAGCCATCTACCTTGGTGTTACCTTCCTTCACATTTTTATCTCAAATGGAGCTGTGTTTCAAAACCCTACACTTCAGAGACTCCTGCAGCTCAGACACACACCAACTCTCTGGGGGAGGTTCTCGCTGAGCAATGGCCGGGTGCCGGCTTGCCCCAGAAAACGTTCATGAGATCGTGCAGAGGCAGACGTGCAGAGATTGTGACAAACCACAACACACAGCCGGTGCCAGGTTTCACCACACTCTGGTGTCCTTGTCCCAATACCAGCAAATGTAGCTGCCCTCCGGGGTCCACTGAGACCTTTGCCCAAAGGGAGGCCGCGTGGCCTCTACCAAATGCTCTCCATATAGGGGAACCACTTCTCCAGTGTGACATATGGACTCCTCGGACTGCTGCCTGCTCGTGGGGATTCACCCTCTTTCCTCACTGGAGCACCACCAGGCACTGAGCTCTAGAACTTTGGACTCTGTGCTTCACTGTTTATAGAATCCTGATGGTATCGAAACTCTCTCCCTTCTCCCCCTCAGTGACTTTGGGGAACAGATTTCTTGTTCAGTCCCTTGTGAGTGTTTCCACTCTTTCTCTTTCTTTCTAGCTACTTTCAGGGGAGTGCTTTTCCTGCACTCTCCTGATGTGCCGCTCTCTCCCCCTTTCACTGTCTTCTCTCCGCAGAAGCAGCTCCCTACCCTCCGTGGCTTTTCTCTCCCCCAGTTCACCTCCCCACACTTTGTACCTGCCGAGTGCTATGGCTCAAGTCATGCAGATTGTTGTGTTAATCCTCAGATCAATTTCCTAGGTGTGCAAAATGGTTTGGTGCTGATCTGGCTGAGTTTCAGGGATGAGACAAGCTGAGGATTTTCATGCTGCTCTGCCATCTTCCCCAAAACCTGTAATCTATTTTATTTCTTCTAAACACTACCCTCACCTCATTAGCAAAACATTTTATTTATTTTTTAAAACATTTTTTTAAGTTTATTTATTTTGAGACAGAAAGAGAGCATAAGCAGGGAGGGGCAGACACAGAGAGAGGGAGAGCTAGAATCCCAAGCAGGCTCCACTCTGTCAGTGTGGATCCCTATGTGGGGCTTGAACTCATGAATCATGAGGTCGTGACCTGAGCTGAAGTCAAGAGCCAGATGCTTAACTGACTAAGCCACCCAGGTTTCCCCAAAACATTTTAAATACTATGATAGAAAAAAATTATTGAGGTATTTAAACAGATTATATTTTTCACTCTTCAAGTTCTAGGAGTAGACACAAGTTTCCATTTATATCCTGTGGTTTTCATATAAAGAGGCCATGGCTGAATTTAAATGAAAGATTGTTTTAGGTTTGCTTGAATTTGTTTCTAATATGTTTTTATTTGGTTTGATTTGGTTTGGTTTTCTCCAGTTATACCTGTTACTGTGTCAATTATGTGTAGATGAGGGATTTTATTTTGTTTTGTTTTTTACCAACTACATTTTGTAAGATAAAAAGAATCTCACTCTTTGTGGCAAGTAAAATTCATTCACTCAATGGAATAAAACTCTTATTTGCTACAATCTAGATTTAAAACCTACCATTGCACCGTCAATATTTCTCTCTCACAATAGTTATGGAAAGATACTGAAAATTCAGCCGACCATCTCTGAATAAGCCTGAGAAAATTCACTATGGTATTGTTGTTTTGGCTTACATTGAAAGGCCACATTGATTTAAGGCTAACTATAGAAATTCCACATTGTGATTTATCGATCCTCTGCATTTCCATCTAAATCTAGATATTCTTATTTTCCCGGTCTTTTTGGTACTGTAGGCAGTTTAATTTTTGAAAGTTATTATCAGCAATATGTTTGGAGGAGTAATTTTATTAATTAGTTAATTCAGCAAATCTTTATTCAGCAGCTACTATGTGCCAAGCAGTATTCACAGTGCTAACATCACTGCACTAAAGGAATCCAGTAAGCAACCATTAAGCACTTTCCAGTATTACACCCACTTTTAAAATTAATAATTAGATTGAATCATTTAGATAACTAAAAGAGATGGCAGTATGATCATATGTACATGTGTGGAAATTCTACTTTGGAGTCGATTGATTGTTAATGGAGTAGTCTCAGACTGGAATTAATAACATGCCACCATGGAATGTACCATTACTTTCTCACTGCCCTATGAAAACAGAAGCGTGGGGGTAAGCAATACCTTCACATGATGGTGAGTAAAGTCAACAGAAAGTGTATGTTTGGAAAAACTAAACAAAAAAACAAATAGACCATGATCATGTAATTATGTGGAATACAAAAAGAATTGTATCATAAGTCAGAATGTGAATCACATGCTACATGTCACTGTTTGAAAACTATCACCTTACATCACTTGAGTTCATTGAACTTCAGTTCTATCCCTGTGAAATGAAAATAAAAGCTGGCATTTATATGCACTTACCACATGCTAGGAACTATTTTCAGCTCTTTAAATGTATTGATTCAACGAATCCTCACAACACCCCTGGAGGAGATATTACTTATTCCCTTTTTATAGATGATGAAGCAATGGTACATAAATTAGAAAACTGTCCAAAATCACCCGGTTTATGGGCAGAGAATGAGACTTGAATCCAGGAGTTCTTATTCCAGAACTCAGTTCACACCTGTGAATGTTTTTATGAGGTTACACATGAAATAATAAAAAGGAAAGAGCTTTGTTATCTATTTTGTCACATAAAGTATATTATTATTAAAATGTGAATGATTTCCCCATTTTTTGTGTGTGAACTCAGTTTTCAAGTAAATAGAAAGTAAGTTAACTGCCTAAATCAGCTACAGCCAGGTCATGTGCTCAGACTTGGCCCACTAAGAAACTGCACGGGTAGAGCACAGTGAGGACAATGAGATCCCAGTATTTATTTTTCCAGCTCTTTTCCTTCAGGGTTATTTCTGGCTGGATATGTCCCTGGATGGTGGGTCACTGCTCCTTTCCTGGCAGCTTCTCTCTCTGACTCGTTCCCTTGGTTTTCTGGTTAACTGCTGTCTCCCTTCTATTAGACCCAAAGACAGTAACAGTTTTGTTTTGGTTTCAGGATGTTTTGTTTTCTGTTTGTAGCTCTGAATTATCCCTGTGCTTTCCCTACACCCTGCACACATCTTTGTAAACAACCCTTTTATAAGCCCTTCCTAAATTACCCCCAATTTGAATGTGCCATCTGCTTCCTGTTGATAACCTAATTGATATGGTATATTTGCTCTTAGAAGACATTGGGTCGGGGGGTGGGGAGGCCATTCAGGTACTACTGGTAAGTTGATACAACTACTAACTAAAACATCTGTGTTAAAGAATAACAGCTATAAAAACATCCAGTGAAAAGTCTATCTCCACTTTAGATATAGTCTCTTCAAATAATTAGCACATTTAAAATACACAAGACCAAAACCAAAAGACAGTATAGCATGCCCATGCAAAACCAGAGCCTGATGGTGATTTTTTTGTAACTTACTCTCTTATGTAACATAGCATTATTTTCACACTTCTTAAATAATTTATACATACTTCACAAGTTCAATGCACTGACTTCAAAACTCAAAATTTACATATTCTTTGTTTGGCAACATTACCATATGTTGGCAAACACTGAACCCATCTGGAATATTTTAAGCCTTTCTGTAATAATATTGTAAGGATTCAAATGTCAGAAACTACTTACTTTTCTGAGACAAATGTCAGTTAATCTCAACCTGAAGACATTTCAATTTCTGCCTGTTGTCTTCATTATATTTTATTTTTTGAAAAAGAAAAACAGACCATTAGACATTGATAGATTAAAATGAGAAACTATATTATTTATATATCTACTAAAATATTGTGTATGGATAATTTTGAAATGTATTTACTTCTTTATAACTGTATATACATCGATATGGCAAAAAAAAGTCAAAATACTTCATCATGTACAAACATACTAAATTTGAAAATATGAATGCCTATGCAAAGATAAGTAGCATTTTTATTTTCATGAACCATATTGTATAACTAGTGGTTTCCTTTTTTACCTTGTAAACCATATATGCTAGTCAAAGCAAAAATATATTTATTGGATTTCTATTTGCTACATTTTTATTAATTTTATTCAGCACATGATAAACAAGTAAAAAAAATGAAAAAGTGTTTACTCATTGTAATCACTCCTGTAAGGGAAATAACCTGGTTGCTATGAAAGGTACGTTGACCTATTTTAGATACAGAAGTCAAAGAAAGTCTCTTTATCTCTTTAAGGAGTTGACATCTAAACTGATGTCTGAAGGATAAGAATAACTCAGCCATTTGAACAGCATTCCAGAAATAAGAAAAAGCATATGACCCTGAGCTGAGTAAAAAGTTTTCTGTATCTTGACAGAGGACAATTGTAGCTGGACTACAGTGAATGGAACAAAGTGTCATGATGTAATGATGGAATCTGGGGCTCTTTGGAGCCAGAGCATGCAGGTGAGAAGTTTGGATCATATTTTATGCTCTTTTTGGAAGATATTGAAAGTGTTTGAACAGTAGGCAACAGGAACTGAATTACCTCTTTAAAAGATGAATCTAGCTACAGAGTAAGGAAGGGATTGAATGGAGTCAAGTATGAAAAGAAAGCAGTCGGTGGAAAGCCTGTTTCATTCGTTTAGTCAAGAGATAAAGGTGTGGTGGTAATGGAAATGGAGAGAAGTGAATGGAGTCAAGATGTATCTTGAAAGTAGAACTGCTAAGACTTGCTAAGAATGGTTTGGAAATGTGGATCAAGCCAAATGGAGGATTCACTTGTGGTTGACTCTCAAGTTTCTGGCTTTAAGAGTTGGGTATATGGTGGTTCATATACCCAATTGATATGGACAAGACTAGGGGACTGTCAGGAAACTACCAGTCTGGCATAGGTGGCTAGCATCAGCTTCTTGCCTTAAGTCTGATATGATTCTTATCTTGACTTGTGTTCCTTGCTTTATGTGATGCACTTGGACTTCCTTGTTTTATGTGATGCACAAGTCGTACTGATTGATTCAGTGATACATTTCATGGCTGTATTTAATTTATCTGTCCTCTTTGTAACATTTATATGCTAATAATAAATAATGTGTCCTTCCTATATTTTGTAAGTTGTAAATAATTTCTAGAGTTATAGCTTCTCTTATTTGTCATATTTGGAATAGGTAACTTTTTTTTTCAGGCTACCAATATCTGACAATTGACCAAGTAAAAAAATAATTTTTTTCAATCTTCTATTCTCTCCATAAAGCAGGAGCTTAATATAAACAATTTGGGCCCTACACTACCTAACAATAAGAAACAAATAACTCTTTGTTGCTTTGGAACTGAAAGCAAAATATTAAAGTGATCTTTTCACCTTCCCTACCCCTTACTCCTCTTCACCCGACCACCACCTTACTCCATGCCCATTTTCAGCCATGTGGCATTTGCAGCTGGTATGGTAGCAAAATCAAACCAGATTGATGTTTGGAGCTTATAATTTGCTACTCGTGATAACCACATGGTACACAAATAGAGACTTTAGTGCTTTCATTTATGAAAAAGGTGATTTGATTCAGCCAAAGGATGCTTTCCATCTCACAACTTTCAATTTTCTTGAAAATTAGCACAAGAAGAAATATTGATAATTATTTCTTCATTCATTCATTCATCTAGGATATAAGAATGCTGACTATGTGACAATTTGGGGAATATAAATATGAATAAGAGAAAGTTTTTGACCCCTAACAGTTTATTGTATGAAAGGGGGAAAGTATAGAACTGACAGATTTGCCTACTACTTTTTTCTCTGCCACTCTTGTAAGTAGCAGTTCTGTATTAGGTATGTATCCAACAAGTTAGTTGTACTTTGTAACTTGTATAGCATGTAAAGCCAAAGTATACACAAAAGTGGACCTCAGGGTTCTTGTTAGGCAGTATCTGTTAAATGTATAGTATCAGTTTAAATGCTATGGAATCCAGAGGAGAGGAGGAAATACATAGTGCCTATTATATATTAAAGAGTATTTTATTTTATTTTATTTTATTTTATTTTACTTTATTTTTTTGGCTTTAACATGACAGTTTGCCTAACTCCATACAGGATGATGAATGAACATTTTCTAGTAATTAAACTATGCTAAGCATTGTGCTTTGTGTGTTAAAAACATGATTAGTGGCGCCTGGGGGGCTCAGTCGGTTAAGTGTCCGACTTAGGCTCAGGTCATGATCTCACGGATCATGAGTTTGAGCCCCACATCGGGCTCTGTACTGACAGCTCAGAGCCTGGAGCCTGCTTCAGATTCTGTGTGTCCCTCTCTCTCTGCCCCTCCCCAACTAGCACTCTGTCTGTCTCTGTCTCTCAAAAAATAAAATAAAAACGATAAAAAAATCAAAATTATAAAAACATGATCTGATTTACATCTTTGAAGCAGTATCGTAAAGCTGCAATTATAAGCATTTTTTGGAGGAGAAGCTGAAGTTCAGAGAGTTCGAATAAGTTGTGCAAGATCATGTAGCTCATGAGAGATGAAAGTGGGATCCAAAGCATGTCTGGGACAGGGATACAATGCCGTCACCTGACTTATTTCCTGTCTCAGGTACTAGAGAATTCTAATTCCTTCTATTTCTGGTATCATAAGTAAGGGTGAGAGAAGATCAGCCTGCTTCTGTTAATCAACTGAATTTTATGTAGCTAAATATGCTTATTAATCCACTCAAGAAGACCCATAATTAGGAGCCATGGGTCCTAAAGTCGTTTCATTATAAATATCAAATTCAGCACAGCATTTTAGTTAATATTTTTTATGTTAATGGAACAATAAGTTCAAACTTTATGTCAGTTTTTAAACTTGCTTTTTTAAAATGTTTATTTCTTTTGAGAGAAAGTGTGCATGAATGGGGGAGGGACAGAGAGAAAGGGAGACAGAGAATCCCAAGCAGGCTTTGTACTGTCAGTGCAGAGGCAGATGTGGGGGCTCAATCCCATGGGAACTGTGAGATAATGACCTGAGCTGAGATCAAGAGTCGGACGCTTAACCGACTGAGCCACCAAGTCACCTCTAAACTTGCTTCTTGGGAGTAAGCCTATAGACAAAGATGCAGGGAAAAGGAAACTTTCATGCATTTTGAGGGAGCATATCAATTGATATAATCACTTTGGAGAGCAAGATGATGTGAAGATGTGTATATACTTCTTACTATCTAGTGGCTTTACTTTCAGATTCAAACTTGAAACTAATTCCCCTATGTGCCCAAGGACATGTGGGCAGAGATGTTCAATGCAGCACTGGTTTCAATAGCAATATTTTTATCAATAAAAGAATAAGTAAATAACTTTTGGTATAGCCATGCCATGAAATATTATATAGTAGTTAAAGTGAATGAACCAGATATACATGCATTAACATAGATAAATTTAGAAATTTAGAAAATGAAACATTGAATTAAGGACATACTACACATAAAATAATTCATTTTAAGTAAAGTTTAAAAACACTACAAAAAAGTTATATTGCCTTATACTACAGTTCATACACTATATAATGTGTAATAGGTATTATTACATCACATATAAAATATTATTCATTTTTAATATATATATGTCTATAGTAAACACATGAAAACCTTGATGGGAAAGCTATGTACCAACTTCCGGTTGGTGGTGACTTTGGGGATAGAATTTGATTAAAGAGGTCACAAAGGGAACTCTTATTTATCTCTAAAGGATTTTCTGGTCTTTTTGTCTTAATTACACAAAAACACATGGAAACCACATCCTTCAAATGTTCCCATTTGTTAAAACTAGTTAGTGATATATGGATACCCATTACAGTATTATACTTTTCAGTTTGTGTGTATGAAACTTGATGATAAACAGAAGGCTTGCACTTGAAATGTTCTTCTTAAGAACATTATATTTACATTATAATTTACATTATAATATTTACCTTATTTACATTATAAAGAGATTTGTCTGAGGTGCCTGGGTGGCTCAGTCCTTGACTCTTGGTTTCAGCTCAAGTCATGATCTCGTGGTTTGTGAGGTCGAGACCCACATTGGGCTCCATGCTCACAGTAGGGAGTCTGCTTGGGATTCTCTCTTCCTCTTACTCTGTCCCTCCCCATTCGCTCTTCCTGTTTCTCTCAAAATAAATTAACTTAAAAAATTTTTAATCAAGAGTTTTGTCTTTAGTAATTTTTTGTTGGTAATTCTTGTTCATGAAATATGATTTTGGAGTGAAAAGTGTATTTCTAATACCTCTTTGAAATGCATATTTTTATATTAAATGGCTATCACAATGTTAAGGACAAATATTTTGGCTGACATATAGTTACTCAACCTTTTTGCAGTTTTAAAAATGTATCCTGACTATGATCTCATATCCCTGAAATTCAGCTTTATCATGGCAGCTTAGTCGCAAAATATCAATCAAAACGATAGCCTATGAAAACAAGCTAGTGATTCTCCTCTTTTCTGATGAGTTAAGTACTTGAAAAATTTGGAAGTTCCCAACTACTCTGATCAATCCATTTCTTGTTAATAGGGAAAGTAAGTCATTTTTAATTTTTTTATGTTTATTTTTGAGAGAGAGAGTGTGAGCGGGGGAGGGGCAGAGAGAGAGGGAGACAGAATCTGAAGCAGGCTCCAGGCTCTGAGCTGTCAGCACAGAGCCCTACATGGGGCTCAAACCTATGAACCATGAGATCATGACCTGACCCAGACTCAGCTGCTTAGCCAACTGAGCCAACCAGGCACCCCAGAAAGTAAATCATTATTAAAGATAAGGTAAAATTAGAATATTATTTCACAAGTCATTTACTTTTGAAGTCAGAAAATTGATCCATGAATGTCTTGTTATTTGAATTCATCAGACACAAAGTCAGTAACTCTTCAGCATTTTAGGAAGTAGTACCAGTAATAAGAAATATTGCTTTTAGATATTATAACATGATTTGAAAAATAGAGATGATGATTTTTAAAAGAACATGCCATTTGATTTTGAACTTACCTTTTTTTTTTTTACTATCTCCTTCATATCAGCAAAACTTCATAAAATATCGTCAATTAAAAACGCCATACAGCTGTCTCATTCTATACCCTTAGGCAACACAAACTGTTTCTTCTTTACAAAAAATTCTTTTGCCTGTTTTTTTTTTTAATCAGTTGTGTTTGCTGTGTAAAATAATTGAAAAATAGTTTATATGAAGCATTTGTTGGATGTATAATTCTTAAAACAAAAGAAAACATTTTAAGTTGTTTTACTATTAGATCCATAGCTTTTACTTTTAACTAGAGGTAAAACTTTTCAAAGCTTTTTCAGAGACCAAAATATATATAGTCTGATTTTCTTTTCCTAGTAGGGAATTAATAACTATTTCAGCTCCTGCTTCTCTCTACACTTCTATATTCTAGGCTCATTTTATTTTATTTAAAAAAAATTGGGGGTCGGGGGGAGGGGGCGCCTGGGTGTCTCAGTCGGATAAGGGTCCAACTTCAGCTCAGGTCATGATCTCGCAGTACGTGAGTTCGAGCCCTGTGTCAGACCCTGTGCTGATAGCTCAGAGCCTGGAGCCTGCTTAGGATTCTGTGTCTCCTTCACGCTCTGCACCTCCCCTGCTCATGCTCTGTCCCTCTCACTCTCAAAAATGAATAAATGTTAAAAAAAATTTTTTTTTACATTTTTTGTGTTTTATTTTGTTTTGTTTTGTTTTGTTCTGTTTTGTTTTTTAAATAGGCTTCACACCCAGTGTGGAGCCCAATGCTTGGCTTGAATTCATAGCCCTGAGATTAAGACCTGAGCTGAGATCAAGAGTGGGATGGTTAATGAACTGAGCCACCCAAGCGTCTTCCCCTTATTTTTTAAAGGGCTAAAGTAAAAGTTTTATGGCCAAGTTCCAAACCTCATACACCTCCCCATCCCTACTTACAAATCCATTTCTGTTTTGGTTTCCTACATTCACAGGGGCTATCGTGATGCTCCAGGTCATCCAGACTCAAAACCCTTACCCTCCTACGTTTTCCTCTCTTTCATCTTTAACATTCTCACTCTCTTACCTACCAACAAAGAATCGGTTACCAAATTAACCATCTGCTTTTGGTACCGCTTATTACCAGTCTTTCCCAGGCCCCCATTGCCTCAAGCCTAGATGACTGCGATGGTCTTGCAAAGGTTCTCCTTGATGCTATTCATTCTTCATCTTGACAATCCACTCCCATCACTACGTTTTTCCCACACTTTTCACTACTGATTTAAATACACAGTCTGTTCGCTAAGGATATTTACGACTTCTTGTTTTCTGGCTTTTGAGACTTTGCATGGTCTTGGTCAGTACTTTTTAGACCTAATGAGAGGACAGATATTTATTGAGCAGCTACTTTGTGTAACCCATGTTATGTGCAAGCACTGGATACACAACAATGAAGGAGGCAAAAATGATTCTTAATGTACCACCCTCTTTAGTCTCTATTGTTGTTTCTCCACAAAGTAAAAGCATCTCTCATTCCCCAGTGAACAAAGCCTGACAATTCATGAAGTTTGGAAAATAGATACTGTGCTTTCTCCATACACTGGTCATGGTGTTACATAGGTCTTTATTTTTCTCTTTGCATACTAAAACGGAGGGTGTTAAAAAACAAACAAACAAACAAAAAAAACTGTCCTAATCATTAAACTACCCCACCGACTTCTGTTGTTTCTGATTTAAGATTAGTTTCTTTCACATCACCTAAAAAATATCAGGGAATTTCATCATTATTAATATTTTAAACTATGTATCTAAATGCTAATTTTACTACATTCTATTCCCATCAACTCCTGGGTCAGTGTGAGTGGAGAGAAGGACTGAAGTGGCAAAAGTTATTGAATAACATGTATTGGATGTACATTTTCTTCTCTTTTATTTATTTAAGCCATAAAGTAAATTAATCAGTTTTTTCTAACTTTAATTATAAAGAATTAAGGACATAATTTATGAAAAAAATTATAATCAGTGCATACTGTAGAGACTATTTCACTGCTTCATTTCCTGAGAAAATTTAAGTATCATGTTAATAAATAAAATTGTTTTTAAATATGTGAACCCTTACTACAAATATAAAATTAATGCTTGAAAAGTTAATTATGGAATACTACTCAGCAGCTAAAAGGAAGAAACTACTAATACATGTACCAACATAGCTGAATCCCAATATATCATCCTGAAATAAAGACTCCGTAGAAAAAATATTACATACAGTGTGATTCATTTATATAAAATTATAGAAAATGCAAACTCATTCTATAGTGAGAGAAAGCAGATTAGTAGTTGTCTGGGGACAGTGGTAGAGGAGAAATGGATTACAAATGGTGGAATATATCTGTTTTGCAGGTAATAAAAAACATCTGATATCTCATTTGTAGTGATGGTTTCCCAGGTGTCTACATATGTCAAAACTCGTCAAGTTGTACAATTTAAATATATACAGCTAATTATATATAAGGTATACTTTAATAAAGAGAAAAAATTGAATATTGGAGAAAGATGCCAAGATAAATATGATCCAGATTTTTTCCCTAAAGGTACTAATTTCAGTAAAACAAAGATATAGAATTACTTTAAAAAGGTAAATTGGCCTACCTTTGGAAGTATTCAAAATGAACTAAGCAGGCTTCTGTTTGAAATATCATCTGGCTAGTAGAACTGATTGATCATGTGTTCCAATTTCTCTTTAAAATGTCTATAAAGCACATATAAAAACAAATAAAAAAAGAATATTCACAGGTATGCAATCTATTAGGACTAACAGCATGTTGGCAGAATCTGAAAGGATTCTTTAAATCCCTAAGGCAGAAAGAACTGGATTGAGTAAGTTTATCATTGGTTTACTTTTCTGAAAGTAAAGCGTTTTCAGCCTTTCCTACTGTCTTTGATCCATTCTGATGACTTCTGTCTTTTAATTGTTGCATTTAGACCCTTGTAATTCAAAAGGAATACTGGTATAGTTGAATTAATATTTACCATATTTGTTACTGTTTTCTATGTGTTGCTCTTGTTCTATGTTCCTATCTTTGTCTTCAACTCTTTTTTGTCTTTATTTTTTTTATTAAGCTTTATATATGATTACATTTTCTCTACATTTTTAGCATATTGATTATATTGCTTTCTTTACTTTTTTTTTTTTAGTGGTTGCTCTACAGTTTGCAATATGTATTTATATAGCTGATCCAATCTACTTTCAAATATCACTATACCCCTTCAAAGGTAGTGTGAGTACCTTATAATAAAAAAAATCCTAATTCCTCTCTCCTATCCTTTGTATCCTCATTGTTATTCATTTTACTTGTATATATATTTCACACACACACACACACACACACACAGGCATACATAATTGAATAAACTGTTAGTATGTGTTATTTTGGACAAATTGTTATCTGTTGGATCAACTAAGAATAAGAAAAATAAAAGTTTTTATTTTATTTTATTTTATTTTATTTTATTATTTTAATTTTATGTATTCCTTCTTCAGTGCTCTTCATTTCTTTATGTAGATCTGAGCTTCTGACCTATAAAGAATTTCTCCCTAAACTACTTCTTTTAACATTTCCTGCAAGACAATTGTACTGGCAACAAATTTCCTCAATTTTTGTTTGTGTGACTAAGTCATTATTTCTCCTTCACTTTGAAGAGAGAATTTTGCAGGATGTAGATTTCTAGGTTTGTGATTGTTCTTTTTTCTAAACACTTAATATTTCACTCTACTCCTTTCCTGTTTTCATGGTTTCTCTGAGGAGAAATCCGATGTCATTCTTATTATTTGCTCCTCTATAGGTAAGGTGTATTTTGGTTTGTTTTTTGCTTTTGTTTTTGTTTTCATTCTGACGTCTTTCAGTATTTTTTTCTTTATCTCTGATTTTTTATAATTTGAAAATGACATGCTTAGGTGTAATTTTTTTCTTTTTTTTTTTTTGCATTTATCCTTCTTGTTGTTCTCTGAGATTCCTGGATCTGTGGTTTGGTGTATGACATTAATTTGGGGACGTTCTTAGTCATTATTGTTTCAAATATTGCTTCTATTCCTTTTTCCTTTTTCTGTTCCCTTTTTCATTCCCATTACACAGAAGTTACTCTTTCTAGTTTTCCCATAGTCCTTGGATATTCTTTTTTTTTCAGTTTTTTTTCTATTTGCATTTTGATCCTCAAGTTTTCTATTGACACATCCTCTAGCTTAGAGATACTTTCTTCAGCAATTTCCCATGTTCTACTAAGCCCATCAAAAGCATTCTTTATTTTTGTGACAGTGTTTTTAATCTCTAGTATTTCTTTTTAATTCATTCTTAGGATTTCCATCTCTGTGCTTTCACTGCCCGTCTGCTCATACATACTGTCTTCTTTATCCATTAAAGTTCTTAGCATATTAGTCATAGTTGCCTTAAATCCCTGGTCTGATAATTCCAACATCCCTGTAATGTCTGATTTTGATGCTTGCTCTGTCTTTTCAATTTTTTTTTTTTTTGCCTTTTGACATGCTTGTAATTTTTCTCTTATTAAAGGGACATGAAGTACTAGGTAAAAGGAACTACTGTAAATAAGCCCTTAGTAAAGTAGTGGTGAGGTTCAGAGTGAGAGGAAGCAGTCCATATTTCCACAATTAAGTGTTAGTCTTTCAGTGAGGCTATATATACTTCTGGACTGTGAACTTCACATGTGTTTCTCAGATTTTTTTTTCTCCCCCCTTACGTGTAACAGGATGCCTACAGTGAGCTGGAGTTGGGTATTTTCCTTCCCCAGGTCAATTAGATTTTGGTATACACCAGCTGGTTAGGCTGTAATTAACTAGTTTCCCCTGAGGGCAGGTTTTGTTAAGGAGGACAGAATACTCTGACACATTTCTAAGTAGTTCCTTTTCTCTTACTCTTGCCTCAAGTGTGAGGAAGTTTTTCACAAGTATTTACTTTAAGAATCTGATCCAGCTCCTGGAGGTAAAACTAACAAAGTATGGGTGCCCCCTTATGACTGGGGTCCCATGGGACTTTTAACTTCCAGACTAGTCCATACTGATCTCCTGGCAGTTTGTCAATTACAGTTCATGTTTTCCTTCCCCAGCACTGGTTCCCTTGGCCATTTCTATTTATGAGTCTCTGTTCTGAGAAGCCTGCATTTGCCTGTCTGTCTCTCCAGTTTTGAGGCAGAGGTTTGTCCTATGATCTCACCTCTTTTGCTGATCTAAGAAGAGCTGTTGATTTTTCAATATGTTCAGATTTTTACTTGTTATTGGGATGGAATGGTGACTTCCAAGTTCCTTACATGCAGAACCAGGCCCTCTGTCTTTATTTTGGTTCAGAAATCCAAAACCTGAACGAGAACATTGGAGAGTCATTTCTACACTGCTAGGTGCACTTTTTTGGGACGTTCATTGAGAGGTCTGTACTTATCAGAAAGTCAGGAAGTAAGGAGAAAAATGCCAGAAATGCTTAACCATGCTGGAGGTGGGTTGGAGGAGACCAGAAGAATATAAAATAACAGTATATGATGCAGATTTCATATTATTAGGCTGCCAAAGATTCAGGTAATGAGGATAGGAAAATATTTAGTAGAATTACATTTGATAAAAATCATCTGTAATCTGAAAATCCAAGCACTGCACCTGTTGTCCAGCCCTGGGACTAGGTAGATGACACCAAGCCCCCCAAGAACAAAAGTGGAATAAAGATGATTCTCTGGTACTGTGTTGCCAAAGCTCAGACTAGAGAGATTTCTTTCATTTGAAAGGCAATTAACCATAACAGCAAGAGTCATCATCGGACCAATTAAAAATGTTTCAGAAACAAGGAAGAGAACATAATATAGATAATTCAGGGGATATTTGGACCTCTGAAAATCTTTTTTTACTGTAGAAGCTATTAACATAGAAAAATGTTTATGGTTTTCAAATGGGTGTACTTTGACCTCATGTGGAAAAAAGCATAAGGTGAAAAAAAAGTTGGATATGAAATGAAGGTAGAGGTACTAATTAGAGAAGTCGAAAAAAAATATATGGTAAAGAATAATAAAAATTGATGTGAGAGGAAATAAAATGGAGAAGTGACAAACTAAATTAATAGCGTGGCAGACATATGTACAAAGCTCATTCAGCATTTTAGGGGAATAGAAAAGTGATTGAAGCAGGAAGACAGAAATCCATGGGAGGATAGAATGGAACTTCAGCACGTAGATGCCCCTTAGAAAGTATCCAGAAGATTAGAGAAGAAGCTGTAATTGAAGACAACCTGAAAGAGTCATTCCAAAATTTAATACCTGATGTGCACAATGCAAAGACCTTCTTTATTTATATTGCCCAGACATGATCTGGAAACATGTTTTGTTTATATATATTATATATTATATTATACATTATGTAGTATGTATTATACATATGTATATATACATATACACACATTTATACACATATATACACATTTTTTCAACACAAGCATTTAAATATATATATATATATATATATATATATATATATATACCTTGCAGGTTTGTGATAGATATAAAATTTATTGACATAATCAGACCTATACTCAGAATGAATCCTAGAAGGTGCTGACTACGTATGGACATCTTTATTTTCTTCAATCACTGACTGCTTTGAGAAATACACAAAAATGTGCTCACAAATTAAGGAGATTCACAGTGCCTGAAGCACACCCATGGGATTGAGAGAGAGAGAGAGAGAGAGAGAGAGAGAGAGATTGATAATATTAAGCAGGCTCATCACTGGGCTTGATTTCATGACCATGAGATCCTGACCTGAGCTGAAATCAAGAGTCAGATGCTTAACTGACTGAGCCACCCAGACACCCCAACAAAAAAATTTTCTAATAGAAATATACCTGAAAGAGGTAAACAAAATACATAAGGTAAAGATTTGTCTCAAAATATAGCTATTTAATATAAAGTTTTCTGAAAAGATTTGTTAGCATAATAAAAATAATACCCATGTATTTACTATTGATGCCTATTATATCCCAAGTACTGAGCTAGTCACTTTGTACAAATTATCTTCTTAAATTCCCTACAACAACCCTATTAGATAGATGCTAGTAGTGTTCTTAGCTCATAGATGAGAAAATGAGGTACAGAGAAAATAAGTGAATTGCCTAGAGTTAAACTGCTGAGTCAGAATTCAAAGTTAAGGAACTCTATCTCAAGATGTGATTTTTAAAAATTATACCTTATCCACCCCTATTAAGTAGGCCATATCACACTTATGTATTAGTCAAGTTCAAGAGACAAACATCCTGCATTCACTCAGTCTCTGTGTCTTCTTCACGAGAACAATTGTGAATACTCAAAAATGTTTTCCGTTTTTCAGAAAGTGAGAATGCTATCAGGGTTAGAGGTTTTGCTGATGTGTATATTATATGCAAATGCAACATTTTGTTAAGACTTAGAAATGTTAGAAGTATTCTAGCACATCAAATAATCATGCCTAATAAATAAATGGAATAAATAAATGCCAAATAAATAAATAAATAAATAAATGCCTACTAAATAAATTTTAGTAGGTTATGAGCTACGATTATATTCTTGGTTGACCAGTTTAAGATCCCTTCACCATATGGGGTCCAAGAAACTGCTCAACACTAGCTTAACCATTGGAAGCATTTATAGAGAAATTTTGTTTTCATTTAGATAAAGAGAATTAATTCACTCATTGTTTTATTTTATTTCTCTAGTAGACTCTCGGATTTATATTAAAACAAAAATGATATCTATGTACAAATACAAGAAAGAAGAATTTGATTTTATATAATATAAAAGTCTATAATATTAACTAGAAATATTTATTTTAGATGAACAACTGTATGGATAATAAGCATGTTTTAAATGAGGGTCTGATAAGCATCTTAGCAACATATTTAAGTTACAGTAACTGATTTTGACATCCTCAGTAAATGCCAAGAAACATAGCTTTTACAGCAAGTTCATGGAAATGTTCAGATAAAATATTCATGAATTCTCTACTAAAAGAAAAGCCTCTTATGGTTTTGTTTGACAGAAGATGACCTTTGCTTCAATAAGTTCCAATCTTTGCTGTAACTTAGTGTTTAGATGCCCTGCTTAGATGAATAAAACATAGCATTTGTTCTTTGTGTTTTCTAGTATATGTGATAATTAATAGAAAGGGACACTTTGAAGTTTTAAAATGAAGTAAATGGGTTAAAAAAGGCATTAAGAAATCTTTGAAGATCAATTTTCCAGCAGGAAATTTGTCAAAGCAATTAGGATCCACCCTGACTTGGGGAAACACAGTAGTGCTCAATTGATGTGCTCTTTCAAATAACTAAAGCATTTTTTAACTTTAGTGATCTGTGCTAGTCATACAGTCAACCACCTGATGGTTCATACAAAGTTGGATCAACAACTGAGTTATGTACCAAAAAAAAAAAAATTATGGGGATAAAATCTGTCAAATATACTATAGTTTTTATTAACATGAGAACAAAATAAACAAGGAAACATGAATTGGATCGTTTTCAACCACGTCCTATAGATTCAATCTAGTTTCAATTGTAGTATTTGTGCTTTTGTCTTTAGTTTTTGTATTCTTTGGACAGTTTTGTTTTGTACTAATATATTCAGAAATTAGTAGCAATTAAGTAAAAAGTCACATCCGCATGTCCTGAAGATTTAAACGTTTGCTAAAACAACCATCTACTCCACCACACCCATAGCAAATAAGGTATCATCTGATCCAAAGGAAGTTGCCACATTAATTTTGTGGTCATAGGACACCATTGATACATTATATTTTTTTTTTAATTTTTTTTTAACTTTTATTCATTTTTGAGACAGAGAGAGACAGAGTATGAACAGGGGAGGGTCAGAGAGAGGGAGACACAGAATCTGAAACAGGCTCCAGGCTCTGAGCTGTCAGCAGAGTCCGACGCGGGGCTCGAACTCACGGACCGCGAGATCATGACCTGAGCCAAAGTCGGCCGCTTAACCGACTGAGCCACCCAGGCGCCCCTGATACATTATATTTTTAATGTTTATTTATTTTTGAGAGAGAGAGAGAGAGAGCAGGGGAGGGACAGAGAGAGAGGGAGACAGAGAATCTAAAGCAGGCTTCAGGCTCTGAGCTATCAGCACAGAGTTCAACACGGGGCTCAAACTCACAAACCATGAGATCATGACCTGAGCCGAAGTCAGACATGTAACCACCTGAGCCACACAGGCGCCCCAACACATTCACATTTAATAAGTATCCTTTGGAAGATGTTTGCTAAAACTCTCTCATACACGAAGAAACAAGTTGTTTCCTACATAGTGTTTTAGCATGTGGGATATGTAAAGTTTTCCTAAATCTATGATATTAACTATTGCAAAATCATTTATAGGCTTTATTAATAAAATTAATCAATTTTCTTTTCTTTTGTCTACAACAATAATACACAGTTTTCAGTTCTTGCAATGTGTCAGGAATTATTTTAAGTGCTTTAAGGGAAATAATATATGTAATCCTAACAACAACCCTCCATGGTGGATATTATTTCCAATTTTTAAAAGAAAAAAAAATGAGGAAACAGAGACATAAAGTAAATTGATCAGTTGTATGACCAGTGAGTAGCAGAGCTGGGATTCAAAGCCAAGCAGGCTGGCTCCAAAGCCCATGTTTTTTAATCACAGCACTATATAATTACCTCACTTATCATGAGAGCCTGTGCTAAGACTCTCCTGATTCTCTCTCCATCCCTATTCATTTGTAGCTGTGGCTTTCCAGTGGCTACTAGGATATATCATTTAAGAGGAAACTTAGTTTTGCATCAGAACCTTAAGACATTTTACAATCTTTGTAAATCTTTGTGACATGTGCCAGCAACAGGCCAGTAATGAATACAAATTCTTGAGCCAGAGACAACAGAATAACCTATTCAAAGGTTAGGCTAATATTATTTACAAAAATAGTATTCCAGCATTCTGATATTTTATGGACATGGTGCCACTAAAAGTTTTTCATTTTAGATAACACGAAAGAGAGAAGTATCACACTATTTTCTCTCTCTCTCTCTTTTTTTTGGGGGGGGGGATATTTACAGTAATTTATTTAATTTATTTAATCTAGCATATTCCAAATTTTTTGAAGGTAAGATACTTTCTTCACAGCACATCTGTTAACATTTTGAAGAACAATGTTAAACAACCACCCTAAGTTTGGTAAAGCTGAGTTATGACCAGTAATATGTGGTGTTTAAAACTGCCTCTCCAGAGCAAGAAGGAAGGAAAGGTAGGAAAGAAAGGGAAGGAAGGAAGGGAGAGAGAGAGTGGGGGGTGGGGGGTGGGAAGGAAGGAAGGAAGGAAGGAAGGAAGGAGAAGGAGAGAAAGAAAGAAAGAAAGAGAAAGAAAGAAAGAAAGAAAGAAAGAAAGAAAGAAAGAAAGAAAGAAAGAATTGATTGGGGCTGATTTGTAGTTTGAATGTTGAATAACAAAAAGAAAGGCAAATAGATTCTGGCAAGCTGATGAGAGCTGGTTTCAGCCACCATATATTTCTCAATCTTATCAAAATGTAGCATTATCTCTTACATCATCATAAAAATTGGCTTCTCTTGATGTGGAGGTAATTACACATAAGAACCAAGAGGGATTTTTAAGGATTATCATTAAGGGTCTTATCTGAATGACTGTATGTGGACTCAACACAGGCACTTGAAAAAGTCACCTGTGGACTAAGTCACTACTGATTTGGTTGTGAAGCCATAGGCTTTCTTCCAAAATTCCAACATTAGATGCATATCAAGATTGCCTATATCCTAATAATTCTACTATAACTATTTAAATATACTCCCATAACAAAAAGGTATTATAAAAAATTTTTTTTAAGTTTTTATTTATTCTTGAGAGACAGAGCACAAGCAGGGGAGGGTGAGAGAGAGGGGGAGACACAGAATCCAAAGCAGGCTCCAGGCTCTGAACTGTCAGCACAGAGCCCGACGCGGGGCTCGAACTCAGGAACCACAAGATCATGACCTGAGCTGAAGTCGGACACTCAACTGACTGAACCACCCAGGCACCCCTCCCATAACAAAAAGGTACTATAAAAGAGTCTATACTAAGAGACATGTATGTACCTAGGTGGGAAAAACCAAAAGGGACTAATCGTAAAAAAAGAGGTGAGAAATTTGGACCCAGGTTTATTTCAAAGAACTACCGTCTATAGATCTTTGCTTCCTAAGCTGTGTGCCCTGTGGAGTTGTTCCCTCTAATTCCTTGCAAATATCCCCTTATCTAAACTTCCCTTATACATTACCACAAAAATGGCACATTGATATGTGTAATCATTTCAGTCAGGCTCTCATGTGAAACTTTTAAGCCAACAATACCATCCACAGTTATACCACTAGCTTTGAACCATGCCCATTATGTTGAAACTCTCGGGCAGGAAAATCTTTTTCTCTACCCTCTTTTGTTTATTGTTTGGAGCCTACACATAAAATTGACAAAAGGCAGATTACAAAGAGAAAAGACAAATTTTAGTTATGCACATACATAGGAGTTCAAAGAAAAATATGTCTCAAGGAGATGGTCAGAATTTGGGACTTATAACACATCTTAACAGGAAGGGGAGGGAGATAAGTGAATTTATGGGAAAACAAATTATTTTTTAAAAAGATAAATGGGCTCTTAGAATAGATGAGAGATAGGATAGTTTGGTAACAATATCTGTTTAGGTAATTTCTTATTCTGGTGCTAATTTCTCTCTGGTGATTCTGGTGGTCTCCTAAATGTGACACCTGAAACCATAAAACTCCTAGAAGAAAACATAGGCAGTAATTTTTTTGACATCAGCTATAGCAACATTTTTCTAGACATGACTCCTCAAGGCAAGAGAAACAAAAGCAAAATTAAACCAGACACACCAAAATAAAAGGTTTTACGTAGCAAAGGAAACCATCAACAAAACAAAAAGGCAACCTATGGAATGGGAGAAGATATTTACAAATGATATATCTGATAAGGGTAATTTGCAAAATATATAAAATATATAAAAATGTATAACTTATACAACTCAACACCAAAAAAAAAAAACATCACAATAAAAATGGGCAAAAGATCTGAATAGACATTTTTCCAAAGAAGACATACAGATGACCAATAGACACATGAAAAGATGCTCAACATCACTAATCATCAGAAAAATGAAAATCAAAGCCACAATGAGATATAACCTCACACTTATCAGAATGGCTAAAATCAAAACCCACAAAATAACAAATGTTGGCAAGCATGTGGAGAAAAAGGAAACCTTATGTGCTGTTGATGCACTGCCTGCAATCACAGGTAGTACCAAACCCTACGTTCTCTGTCTTTTTTCCTATACATACGTACTTGTGATAAAATTTAATTTGTAAGTTATGCATAATAAGATATTAATGACTATAATAAAATAGAAGAGTTATAACAATATACTGTAACAAAAGTTTTGTGAATGTGTGCTCTCTCTCAAAATATCTTATTGTACTATATTTATCCTTCTTTATGTGATGATGTGAGATGATAAAATGGCCATGCGATGAGATGAAATGAGGAGAATGACATAGGCATTGTGATGTAGTGTTAAGTTACTATTGACCTTTTGATGACACATCAGGAGGATCATCTGTTTCTGGACCACAGTTGACCACAGTTAACTGAAACCATGGAAAGTGAAACCATGGATAAGGGAGGACTACTCTATGAAGTGTTGAGGGAAATAGAACAGCCTAAAATGTGAGGAGATGTTGACTGAAGTAAGGAAAGTAATCTGAGCAAATTATTCTTAGGTTTTTCTGAAACACAGCTTCAGGCAAGGAAACATCATTGTGAATATCTAAGGAAAAATTGTCTAGCAAGCAAGGGTTGTTTCTTTGGGGATTTATGATATAGGACAATTTTTGCCTGATAGGTTACTTCTCTTTGAGCAACGATTTGGTTTCCCTAAGAAGCACTCAAAATTATGTAGCTGAAGTCTACAAATACAAATCAAAGAGAAATATACACAAATTAATATACATAAATTAAAAAAAAAATCTATCAGTTGAAATTGAAGTCAAAGCAGAAGATCATAAGAATTATAGTAAGTGACATATTCTAAAATTTTTATATAATAGTATACACTTTCAGGGTAACACTCAAAATACTTTAAAATATGGTATAGGAATTAACCAGATAGGAGACCATTCACTGTAAACCATTGATAACAGCCATGATAGTGAGTTCCTGCTGAATGTCAGCATTTCAGCGTTGATCTTCCTATTTTGTTTCCTAACATTTTGCTGACACCTAATATAATTTAAATATTCAGAAATTATATGTTGCTGAATTTCAGTATTTAATTTTTGAAATTAATGTTACATTTTATGTATATTTCATGTATACTGTACCATTAATTATAAGTTAATGCTAAGAAAACAAATACTAGTTGGTTTCATAAACCCACCTTGGAAATGTATAGACTAAAATAAAACTTATTTTCATTGGCATACTTTTTTTCCCCATAAATAGAATTTAGGGGGAAAAAAAGCAAGATTATTTAGCATACCATATTACATTTCAAATGAAGTATAAAAATGTGCAAAGATTTACAGCATTTGTTATGAATAATAATCAATTCTTTTTAGTTTTAAAAATCTTTGCGGGGCACCTAAGTGGCTCAGTTGGTTAAACATCTGACTCAGGTCAGGATCTCACCATCATGGGATCAAGCCCCACATTGAGCTCCACACTGGCTGTGGAGCCAGCTTGAGATTCTCTCTCTCTCTCTCTCTCTCTCTCTCTGTCTCTCTCTGTCTCTCTCTCTCTGTCTCTTTCTCTCCCTGTCCTCTCAAAAAATCTAAATAAATAAATAAATAAATAAATAAATAAAATCTTTGTAATACTGTTAACTTCTGTAATACATATGGAACAATGGCATTTGGTTTGTTAACAAAGTAATCACAAAAATCAAGGGGATAAAGTATAATATGCACTGAGTGCCTTTGAAGGTACTGGGAGAAAGAACATGAAGTGGAAATTATGAGCTTAGCAGCCAGTATGAGAATACACAGGCTTTTCATCCTCATGCAGTCAGTGATTTGTAAACAACAATTACTAACTAGAGAAAATGAGAGGAAAACACAGAGCTCAGCCAGGTGTTATTTTACGTCAGTGATTTACTCTGCTATTTGATCAATGATGAGAACAAAATCACCCATATCCTCAGGAAGCCATGAATGTTTCAGAGCAGCTGTGGGAGCACCTGGCTACTTGTCCTACACAAAGACTACCTCCATCAAGGAAGAATCAAGATTTATTCCTCTCGGCTTCAACCAGAAACAATGCCAATGAATCTGCTGTTGCATCGCATTATTTCTTTAATGAGAGAACAAAAGCAGTTTTACAGTCCCATTTCGGATGACTTGGCAGGAATACACTTGCGTCCTCCTGAATCAGTTGTGACAGGATCATTCAACATTCCCTCAAGTGGCCAGCGGTATGAGTACTTTCTCCCTTTATATATCTTCTGGAAACACACACACATATGCGCGCACACACACACAGTTGTGAATAGCTCTCACTTCCAAAAAGTAATAAAGAAAAAAATCCCCAAACACAGCTTTTTAAATATTTTACATCTAGGTTTTATAGAAAACAGAGAATCTAAGGGCTATGGCCTACAAAATCTATAGAATCCAGCAGAATTTTACTGACTGAGATGTGTTAAACTGTGGCTAGGGAAAGTGAGAGCACAGCTCATGGGGTGGAGCAGGTACAGGGATGGGGAAAAATGCCTTTAGAATTAGTGAAAAGGAACACTCTCAATCAATAATCAAATAACTCAGAGTATTTTTGGTTTTCCTATTATTCCTCAATCCAAATACTTTTTTTTTCAAATGAGACAGTTAAATAATGGAAAATATTGAAAATTCAATAAACTAATCCAAGGTGGATTTTAATATTATACATATTAAATTATAGCATATCCATTTTGATTGATACAGCATGTTCAAATTCCTATCACTTTGCCTCTTTACTTATTTTCTGGTATTAATATTATATGTTATTACGCTATATTATAGATTATTTTTTTCTTATATTAATCTACTCTCATAAAATGATGTCATATACATGGAGTATATGACTCAATTGACCATTGCTCCTATGGTACCATAGAGGATTTATAGAACAAAAACTCCATGGACAGGACAATTATCTGATAAGGTTTGAAACAAGATTTAAACAAGTTTTGAATAAAAGAGATTCACATAAAAGTTACCTGATGTGTTTGTGTGGCACTGTACTAGGTCCTATGGAAGGTTCAGATCCTGAAATGCCGCAATCACTGGGGTACAGTCCATAAGTACCAGACTTAGCCTAGAGTCCACTTCGTACCTCTTATGTAACTGCAAGTTGCTTCTGTTTGATCCTATGTCCTCATCTTTAAAATGAAAATAACTGTACCTACAAAGTTAAAATGTATATTAGATGATATATCTGAAGCGCACAGGAAGTTAAAAAGTGAAGTATAATATATCATTATAGGGATGCCTCGGTGTCTCAGTCAGTTAAGCTTCCGACTTTGGCTCAGGTCAGGATCTCAACAGTCCATGAGTTCCAGCCCTGCATTGGGCTCTGTGATGACATATCAGAGCCTGGAGCCTGTTTGGATTCTGGGTCTCCCTCTCTCTCTGCCCCTCCCCTGCTTGCACTCTGTTTCTCTCTCATAAATAAACACTTAAAATTTTTAATATATTATTATATACTCTATAAAGAGGAATATCAAGAGCTTATGATAAAGGCAGTCAATTGCTAGATGTCATGAGGAATAGATAGTAAACCTTTTAGGAGTTCAGACATCAAAATCAATTGCATCCAAAGTAATTAAAGAAGTCTTAAGCTAGTTCATAGTTCTATCTGAAGGGGAAAAATGGTAATTGCTGTGATTTTATCTTATATTATGAACCATTCCTTAAATGTGAATCTTTCTTCTAAAATTCCCCAGGTCATCCATGGGTCATTTCACAGCCCCAAAATGGAACTAAAACTGTCTTGTCTGTTTATGCACTTTAGGTGACAACAGCACAGAAAAAGATTTTTTTTCCTTCTTAAGACATCCAATAAGCAAATCCATAACATTTATAAAACTAATTTTCATAAAGCTTCTTGGGTTAAAATACTTTTGAATCCAGTGTTCTTCCATCTAGCTTCCTCTGCAATTTTGTATCATCATATAAATTCAAGGATGACAAAAATACAGGGAAAGATTATAATTAAATGACTCCTCCATAAGCCACATGTATTACTTTATGGTCATAGCTTATAAGTCTGTTAATATTTAGGTTTAAGGTTTTGAGATTTATTAACTCTTCAATTGTATTTTTGAAAACAATTTCAGAATGTCACATTAGCTATGAGATGACAAAGATTAGTTAGGTTTTTAAAAATAAAATCGTATTCCTTTTAAAGTAGTTTCAAAAGGTACAGATAATATAATTTGTTAATATAATTTAAAAATCAGTAACTGGTCAATTGTTAGATTCACTTCCGTTATTCTCTTGTTACATCTAGTTTTCCTAGGCTAGCATGAGAAACCACTATTAATAGCTTGATGTGATTCCATTTTAAAATGTATATATGCATATGTACATAAATTATGCATATATATGCATATATATTCATTATATTTTTAATAGATATCCCAGGGTTCAGTTTTATTCAGAGCAAAGAATAAAAACTTTTGGTCTAGAAGAAACTCAGCCATAGGTTTAGAATCTGTACTCAAACTATGCATGCAATGGCAATAGTATTCTGCTAATATAATTGATTTGCTGCTGCATTTGTCTACTATTTGTCTAATGATAATAGTTTAAATTTTTTAGCATTATTAATTTTTGAGAGACTCTAGAGTGTGATGAGGGGATGGGCAGAGAGAGAGAGAGAGAGAGAGAGAGAGACAGAAAGACAGAATCTGAAGCAGGCTCCAGGCTCTGAGCTGTCAGCACAGAGCCCCACGTGGGGCTTGGACTCATGGACCATGAGATCATAACCTGAGTTGAAGTCCAACACTCAACTAACTGAGCCACTCAGGCACCCCAATGTTAACAGTTTTAAATAGAATAGTTCAACTAGTGTTTAGAGCAGTCCTTACAGTGTTAGCGTCAGGCACAACATTTCACTTCTCTTCATACTGCTGGCTCTGTTTGCATACGTGGGCTTCCTCTTCTTTAATAAAGTCTGTTTTGGTATTGAAGTTCTTGCGGATCTCCTCGTTTTCCTCTTGATCATATTGGCAACAGTATTGGATGTAACATCAAGAAACCTTTGATGTCTAAGTATTTTGCAGCCAGAGTAAGTTCAAAAAGTGTTCCTTGGTTAACTTTCAGGGATTCTTAGTCCCAAACAGGTATATCATCTATTTGCTTTTCTTTGTTCTCATCATCCTCAAAAGGAGGGTCATCTCTCAGTACTGAATGACCTTTTTATAAATATTGCTGAACTAATATTTAGTAGGGAAACTAGGTCATCATTTACCTCATCATCCATTCCCAAATCTTCCAATATGGTTTTGATAGTTACACAATTTGGTTATATAATAGTTATATAATTTAGTTAACAATTTGGGGGTATCTAGTATTTAGAATTTTTTGCATACTTTTTTTATGTTTATTTATTTTTGAAGGAGAGAGAGACAGAGTGTGAGCAGAGGAAGGGCAGAGAGAGTCTCTGGAGACACAGAATCTGAAACAGGCTCCAGGCTCTGAGCTGTCCGCACAGAGCCTGACACGGGGCTCGAACTCCTGAACCACAAGATCATGACCTGAGCCAAAGTCGGACACTTAACAAACTGAGCCAACAGGGGCCCCTAGATTTTTTTTAAATCATAATATGAATGTTGATTTACGACTTGTTTTTTTCACGTTAAGTATGACACTTATTTTCCCATGCCTGTGTATATACATCAGTTTTAAAACAGCTTCATTAAAATCTATTGTATGGAGTTCTTTCAAGTGTCCAAACTTTTTTTTAATGTAGCAATAAAATTTGTAAAACTTTTTCCATTCACTATATTATTTTATGTTTTTAAGTTTATTTATTTATTTTGAGAGAGAGATAGAGAATGAGGGATGGGCAGAGACAGAGGGAGAGAGAAGATCCCAAACAGACTCCACGCTGTCAGTACAGTGCTGGATGTGGGGCTTGAACCCACAAACTGCGAGATCATGACCTGAGCCAAAATCAAGAGTTGGAAGCTCAACCGACTGAGCCACCCAGAAGCCCCAATTCATTATATTATTTTAAAGATTTATGTTTTTGCAAATTTTATCACTTAGGTGCCTCCTTTCCACAGTACTAGTTAAAATTATTTTAGTTGTTTATGTATAAATGACTTTCCTGCTCATTTTTTCCTTTTTTTGATGTTATTTAAATAGGCTCATCTTTTTCCCTGTATGTGGAACAAATTTTTCATGAATCAGCTGAGGCCCAGGAGTTACAACCCATATTTAAATATAATATTTTTAATCTATTTATATAATTTTCATATATAATTTTTATAATGGTACAGTTCAAATAATTGTATTTTTACCTAGAAAAATTACTAGAAACCAATATTCTTGATTTTAATAAAATGGGATGCCATGAATAAGGAAATTGAAGTTAAGCCGAGAAAGGACACATTCTTGATTTTGGCCTTCTAGAAAGGCCAACTTTCTGAGATACTGGTGAATAGCATATGTTAAATGCTTAGAAAATACTGGCACAACATAGATCTTTTTGCTAAAAATTGACAGGTAATAATAAGGTCAGCAGAATCTCAGGCTGTTCTAATTTGGGAATACTTTTTTTTGTCTTTATATTTCAAAGAAACTGCATTTTATAGCATCTGTCATATAAACAATTTCTTAAATGCCTCTGGAATGATATAATAGTCAGGAGAGGTATGTGGTATAAATTACTATAAACAGCAGCCTAAAGACAAGCTTAACAGTGAACGCATTAAATCAGCCAGTCATAGACTAATAAAATAGAAATTAAAAAGGCACAGGTTATGCTGAAAAGAACTTGAAAGATAATGCTTCAGGTTTTACTTTCTGTAATTAAGTGCTGACAGTGCTGTATCATTTTAACTTATTATTTAAAAAGTGATTTTTCACTGCGGCCTCCACAGGTGGTGAGAGTTTTCAGCGCAAATATTTCCACAATTTTTCACTTGTCTTGTCAAGCTACCTACCAGCATCACATTGATATGGTAGGAAGAAATAGAGTGACCAAGCTTTGTGTTACATGATGTTAGTGTTTCTTTGGGAAAGACTTGAAATTCAGAGCTAAGGGCTTTTTTAAAATACAGAACAACATTAACCTGGAGGAAAAACTGGAAAAAAAAAGTAGTCCAATATCACCAATAGCTTAAGGTGCTATAATCAGGAAGAAGAAAACCTCTCCCTTTTTTAATAAGAAAGGCAGAGAAGTGAGAAACCCGACAGACTATAGGTTAAATAAGGAAAGTCTTTAGGATGAGAGTATCCAACATTTTTCAAAATATGTTTAAAAGAAACAGATTGAATACTTTTTTAAGGTTGTAAATTATCAAATGAATTAGGTAATTAAACAAATAGATGCTTTTTATCACTGCTTTAGAACTTTTTCTTTTGTTTTAATTTTTTTAGAAACTCGCTTTTTTTTTTTTTAAAACCTACCCACTTTCCCTACAGAACCATAAATGTATCTATCCCAAATTAAGGTCTTTAAAGATAAACCAGTTAAAGTGTTGTAATTTTCCTGTTACTACTGTAATAAATTACCACAAATTTACTGTTTCAAGAACAACACATATTTATTATCTTATAGTTCTGGACATCAGAAGTCCAACATGAGTCTTATAGGTATAAAAACAGGGGTGTCAGGAGGGCTGGTTCATTCTGGAGGCTCCAAGGAGAATTCATTCCTTCCCTCTTCTACTTTCTACAGGTTGCCTACATTCTTTGGCTCAGAGCCTTCCTTCTGTAGACAAGTCGCCTCCTGCCTCCCTCTTATGGCACTTGTGATTACATCAGGCCCACCTGGGTAATTCAGGATAATCTTTCCATCTCAAAATCCTTAGCTTAATCAAAACTGCAAAGTCTCTTTTGCCAGGGAGGAACATTCACAGGTTCTGGGGATTAGATGTGAATCTATTTGTGAGCCATTGTGCATCCTATCACAGCTGTCATACGGCTCAGCATACCATGTTATTCCCAGGTACAGGACAAAGCTAGACACTAGAAAGAAAATAAAGCATCAATTCTGCTGTATATTTCATGTATATTTCAAACTCAGAACCAGATTTCAACCACATGGGGAAAGTAGGTAACAATATAGATTGCTATTAAACTCTGATTATAAGAAAGACATCAAAACAAAAGCATATGAGGCAGATACTGTTAAGATATATTATGTTGTATAAAGCATAATATATTTAATAACTATTTCCAAAACAAGATATCGATCAAAAGTAGTTTCAAAAAGTCAATTAACATGATAAATATCACAGTCACAAAACTTCACAAGTAGAATTGTATTGATTATAGCATGTCTCTTTCCTGAGCATCTACTGAAACACTACTCCATATTCTTGCTTGGCAACTCTACCCATTGGTTCATTGGCAAAGAAAAAGGGAAAATCATAGTCTTAAAAGTTGGTTCTTGATTTGCAATTTCTGGTGTATATTATTTATTTATTATGCCATTGTTATTTACTTATTATGTTGTTTACATTTCATTATGCCATTGATTATACCCCCCCTCCACCACACACACACAGACACGCATACATCTCTCTGGAAAGAAGCACAGGGAAGAAGAGAAAGGAAAAGAATAAAGAAAAGAGAGTGAAAAGCACTAAAAAGGGAAATGAAGAAAGAAGAGAGGAAGGAAGGAAAAGGATATGAAAAAGAGAAAGAAAAAAAAAAAGAAGTATGATAGATGAGCAAAAGTGAAGAGTTAATTCCATTAATGCTAAAGGTAAGAACCAGGACCTAGGTTAAAGTTACAGGAAGAAAACAATGACTCCATATGAGAATTTGTTAACAGTTAGAGATTTTCAAAAAGAAATGGACAGCTTTATGAAGTAGTGTACTCTTTAGAGCAACTGTTGAAGCAAGAAGTGGATAATCAGCTAACAAGAATATGTTGAGGAATTTTCTGCATTGCTGAAATAATATACTAAATGACTTACAAGGTCTATCCTAGTACTAAGATTCTACTATTTAACATTTATTGTGAAGATTTCCATTGTCAAAAATACATGAGTGTAGAGGTGTGTTCTTGCTCTCCCCCATCTCTCTCTTCTTCACCTAAACACACACACACACACACACGTGCACACATGCACACACACACACACACACACACACAATTAAATCTTCATTAGGACCAAAATAATTACCTAGAATAATTTACAGTTCCTTCATGTATTTCCATGTAAGCATAAGAAAATAACACTCATCCTAATGTGAATGAAATCTCCTTTGTTCACTAACTCCACGATGTACTTTTCTTGTTTTGCCATGTAGTTCTTGGTAAACTATTTGAGATTCAGAAAATGTAGTAATCAAAAAGGGTTGTATTAAAGCCATTTTCAAAAATGTGGTAATCTATTCAACAATCATTTATTTTGAAGGTCAAAGCTAAGATTTTGAAGGCTTAAGAAAGGATGTATATCAGAAATACAATTCTACTGAAAACTATACTGAATACACAATTCTTTACTCAGGAAACATTGCTTGAGCCTTCAAGTCTTTCAGTTAGTCTCTGATCTGACAAACTCCAGAAGATATTATTTCCCTGACTATTTATTTCTTTCTCTGACTTTTTAGAATCAGAAGTAAGAATCAATAGTTGCCCTCTGTGTTCTAAAATTAGCTTTTCTCATGTGGAGGAATAAGTGTATTTTCCCCTTTATGTTTGTTGGTACTACAGTGTTGTCACAATATGCCAAATTCAGATGTTATATAAATTCAGGTTATTAAGAAAACAAATTTGTCAAATATATTCAAAACAAATTCTTGAGGTTTCATGTATTGATGCCATATTTTAAAATAAAATTCCATATGGTGCTAGCCTTCTCACAAAATAGAAGATGCAGCATTTGGGATGTATATTGACCTGTAAATTATTTCCCACATCCTCTGCTTTAATTCATTAACTGTTTAAAATGTGTGCCTAGTGTATATTGCGCAGCTCTTTTCAAAAACAATAGGTTAATACATAGTGTGGTTCAGAACATCCAAATCATGTAAAGCACCATTCTCTGTAAAATAACAAAATAAAAAATGTGTGCATAAAGTATGAGAACTCTAACAGAACCATATAGGAAATTTCAACACTAGAGGAATTGTCTGATAAAGTAGAAACATAATTGAATATTTTTCCATGAAAGTAATAATTATGGAGACTATATGAAAATATGGAAATATGGAATAGGATTTCAAATACATGGTTATGCAACTATGTAAAATATAGACATTTACATATAAAGAGGATACGCAGAAGTGAAGAGATTTTAGAGTTTATATGGTGGTTCTTGGACACTGAAGTCCATGTATAAGTGAAGAATTTATAACTAGATTTCTTAGAAAATAGTATATTCATTAGTACTTCCCAGAGTAGTTAAAGAATAGATTTTCTTTATTTTATAGAGGTATAGGAGAGGACTCATAAAATTTAGGTGATGTACATGCACTGTTAATTAACCAGTGGGGAATTGGAAATAGAAAAAATAATACCTGTATGTTAATCAATAGTTATTCTAATATGCTGCGATAATTGAATTCATTATCAGTTTTGCAAGAATTATATCATTTGACCTTGAGTGCTAAATAATTATGTGGCAAAATGTAGTACACTGGTAATATTATTGCCTTATGACATTGCACATTAAACTGAAAATTACCCATAAGATTGTATACATGAAAAGGACATTTTTAAAAATTATAATGAATTGTTATATAGAAGTCAACTTCTAATTTGTATGATTCATCTTAAAGTTATAATTTTTCCATAAAACTCCATTAATACACTATTATACTACAGTTAAAGAGCATTAGTGAAATTTATTAATGGTAGTTTATTAGTACTGAATATGACTCAGTTTAAATAATGAATTATCTGAGCACTTTTTCTTATTTACCATGCTATCCACTTCTGTTTTAGCTTATAGCACACTTCTACTTTTTAGCGACTTCTGTTATTATCATCACTCATTTTTAAAAAGGTATTTTAGTGCAATAATGCTTTCATTGAAAAGCTGGAAAGAGCTTTAATATAATTTTAAAGTACTTAATTCCTTGGGAGAACCAAACTTTTCATTCTCACAAATTTAAGAAATACTTTATCTTTACGATGCAAAGGCAACATTCAGAAATAAAATACCAAACCTAATACTTGAGCCTTCCTTACAAATTTAAAGTATATTTATTTTAATCATAGAGAATCAATTTTTTCAAATTCTATCCTCACCTGCAATTGGCTCATTTGAATAGATTTCTGGAAATGAGTTGGAAAGACATTGTGAGTTCATAATGATAATTCCGATACGAGTTTACTATTACAGAGTTTTTATGTACCTTCATTGATCTGATATCTGTATCTCCGTTTCCTGTTGAAGAAAACAAATAAACAGACCTAGTCCTCAGTAACACCATAATAATTACTCATTTGCTTTAACCCTCAACATACACATAAGGATTCAGATTTACAATACGAATACTACCAACAGCAATATCATTACTAAAAACAGTTTAGTAATTTTTGCAGATTTTTTTTTAATCCTTAAAACTACCTCTTTGGGATATACACTAAGTTACTATGTTTTAAGTCACTTTAAGTAGTTACTCTTGGAAACTGTGCCTCAATACACAGGTTGCATTTTTCTTTTAATTTTTTGATATTACTTTTTTAAATAATTTGCTTTCTAACCATTTAACTATTCACAGAGTTCCAAAGTAAATCTTCAAGGGAAGGCATATTGAGACTTCTATCTTCTAACCTTATCATGTCCACCCTGTTGCTTCCCACCCCTAAGGGTGACTATTGTTATTATTTTTTTATTCTTAGGCTTATCCTTACATTGTTTTTGTACATTTTCCCTCCTTACTTTTTTTATTTAAAAATATATCCTGAAAAAACTCCATTTTTATATGGAGTATTTATAGTCATAATTCTCTGGTGGATGTAGCATAGGTTTTCAACCCGTCCCTTTTTGATGGACAGTTAAATTATTTCCAGTCTTTACAAATAAATCTCAGTGAGTAATCTTATAAATATGTCTCTCTGTGTTTATTCAGTGTGTTTTTGGGATAGATTCCAAAAAGCCCAAGTGTAAATGAACATATAATTTGCCTCAAATTGTTAAATTTCCCTTCATAAAAGTTGTACTATTTTGCATTACCACCGACAATGTACTAAAGTGCTTTTCCCTAAAGTCTAACCAATAGAGCCTGATGTCAAATTTTTGGATTTTTGCCAATCTGATTAGTGAAAAATGATACCTCAGTATATTCAATTTTTATTTTTCTTTTTATGAGTGAAATTTAACTTCTATGCAAAAACCTGTTGTTTTAAAAATTAGAATACTTAAAAATGAGTATTTTGTTAGAGAAAATTATGATATATAAATCCAGGGAAATCTTGGAAGTCAAATGCAAGATTACCTTAGATTAGGATTGGATTGCTAATACAATGTTATATAGGGGAATAAAGACATACTTCTGAAAATAAACTTCAGAAGTTAAATGTGTCAATTTTATTCAAATGTCACAGAAACCATGCAAAAGAAATAATTTTCACTTTGATATGCAATAAGTTACTAAAGATAAGATGTTTGTAATATAAAGTTTTATAAAGTACTAACAGTTTACAAAGTATTAAGTCTTGAAGAGAAAGAAAAGCCTATAAATGATCTTGTAATTTCAGAGTATTTTTCTATAGTAGATTTAGATTTGATAAAATACAGGATCCAAATGTATTGTACCTCATGTCATAGACTAAAACCAAAGCCATCTTAAAGAAAAATCTCCTCTAACAAAGATGAAGGTGATGAGTTCTGGCTCTTATTCTTGGACTATTTGAGTTTTTCCTATGTTCCCTAGTAGTGCTTCTAAATATATTTTAATACTTTATTTGGATTAAATAGAGTAGATCCTGAGCCTTTCTTATTAATCTGACATCAACAATTGCTATCCGCTTCAACAAGAATTATATTTTCCTTGGAAGACAAAATATTAAAGAAAAGATGATGGAGAATGATTCCTGCCAATTAATTCTTAGTTATTTTCTTTCCTTTCAGCACCTTCCCTGATAGGTGTGGTAAGGAAGGACTGGGCATCCCAAAATAGCATTGCCCTATCATGGCAAGCACCTGCTTTTTCCAATGGAGCCATTCTGGACTACGAGATCAAGTACTATGAGAAAGTAGGTCTTATTTGGAGCTTCCTAAAGAAACTATATATACATATATATGTATATATGTATATATTGAGCATGTTGTTATATTATTTTACTTTAAAACCTGTTCTGTGACATAACTTCATACCTACTATGTCTTTCAAAACTCTAGTTTACTACTGTGCTTATACTTTTCTTAATTTGTCTTGTTTTATGTCAGATGATAAAGTTAAAAGACATAAGATGTTCATCTCTGTCATGATTTACTATAGGGATTTTTCCAACATAGTAAGAGGTAATAACTCCTTCAACTTACAGTTTAGCTGACATAACATTGTTTCTAAAATTCACTTGGAAGACATAGTAAAATGGAATTGCTGGAACCTAAAGAAGGAGTTTGTATAGCCCATATTGTTTGCCAATGAGTTTACAGTTACAATTCTCTATAATTTGGAAAGGATGATTTAAGGGATAAATGGAGTTTTACATTTAGGTCAGCTGTTTTACTTTTTTAAGAAGCCACCCAGATAAATCTGGTTTATAAATCAACTTAATCTTAATTTTCATTTTTGTCATTTAAAATTGTTCTCAATTACTATATTTTCCCAAATTATATACTTCCTTACCTTTCTTGCATTCACATTCTTTCTTTATGTGTTTTTCTCTTTATTCCTCACTATTATGATATTGTTGCTATAGATATTATAGGAGAGGACATAACAATTCTAATATGTCTCATTGTGCTAATACTGCTCTGGAATATTGATAAAGGGAACATTAAATTTTAAAAAAATAATGTAAAATTATATATAATTTCTAGTTGTATACTAAAGTAAGAAGGAACTTCTTGCATTTCTGTAAATTACTAGAAGCAAAGGAACATCACAAATTTTGATTTCCTTTGAAAAAATATAGGTCAAGAACAGAAATAGAAGTCTATCTTTTCCTATTCTATTGATTCTGAGCAAATGTATGTTTGAAAAAGGGAGAGGTAACTCAGTAGCCTGCCTGTACCCATTTTTGACCATCTAGTAATTTCAGCATTATGTAGTCAATGAAAACTGTCGTTATCATGAATTCACATGAGTAACTCCATAGTCTAAGAAAAGAGAAATTTACTGAGTTTTAATTGGATTACAGATTGTGGACATTGGCCAAACCAGCATGTGCTCAGAAATCCTGCTGAGCTCTCCTTTCAAACGTTACAACCTCTAGCATGCTGTCACAAAGTAAACATATTTTCTGTCTACTAGATTAAGTAGATCTTTAGATATGCAAAAATTCTCATTATTTAAAAAGCAATGGGCACAAATATATCAGCAACTTTTCAGAATGAAAATATCCGTCTATGCTTTATAAAGGCTATATTTTGTACACAGAAAATAATTCTCATTTTATAGTCATTTATGTTTCGAATGTTGTAAGATGAAGATAACTTATAATATTTCCAATTAAGGACAAATCATACAGATTCTGTAAAAAGGGAACCATAATCATCCAATCAAAATTTTAGAAATCAATAAAATTCTGAAAGATGCTGGCATAATTTTCCCGTTTTAATGGTGGAATAAATAATGTGATGAGGGAGTCTATTTTTTAAGAAAATGGCAATGATGCAGTGCTAGTGGAGTTACTAAACTTGTAGTAAACATGGAGGTGGAAGCCATGGATTCCTAGTTCATATTCTGATTGTGATGCTCATTATGCCTATGGCCAAGAAAAGTCAATTAATCTTCCTATGTCTCACACTTCACTTTTACAAAATGGAAATGAAGAAAGATATCAAGTCGTCTAGTGGGTTGTAAGGATTAATTTTATAAACAGACCCAAAGATGAAAATCAGTATTAGAAATCATTTAATTTAATTTAAGAATTAGCAGGCGCCTGGATGGCTCCGTTGGTTAAGCGTCTGACTTTAGCTCAGGTCATGATCTCACAGTCTGCAAGTTCGAGCCCTGTGTAGGGGCCTCTGCTGACAGCTCAGAGCCTGGATCCTGCTTCATATTCTCTCTCTCTCTCTCTCTCTCTCTCTCTCTCTCTGCCCCTCGCCTGCTCACACCGTCTCTCTCTCTCTTCAAAAGTAAATAAAATTTTTTTAAAAATTAAAAAAAAAGAAAGAACTAGGGAAATAATTGACATATAATATAACATAGAATCATTATACAATAGCATGGGAATTGTATACAAACTAAATAAAGATCATCATCTTTTCATATGTAGAGGCAACCAATCAAAGGTGTTAGAATATCAAACCTTTCAGAGAGGTTTGAAATGATTAATAGGATTAAAACCTTTCCCAACCATGCCTTCATATTGTAACTGTACATTTTACCTATTTGCTTCTATAAAGTGATTTCTCCTTCCAAGCAAATATTTTTTAAAAACTTATAACAAGGACAACTTATAATAGAATTCCTAGTTGGAAGTGCTAATTTCCTTCTTTATTAGGAACCTAAATATTGCAAAATACAAAGAAGAGCAAAATACAAAGAAATATATGTACAAATGATGCTAATTTTGGAACACAAATATCCCCTCATATGTGTATATGTATGTATGGTTACATAAATATAGAGAAATATAGAATGGAATAGAGTGTACACCATGCTGTTTCAGGTGTTGCGTGTTGAGTTGGAGTGCAATGGGGGACAGAAGTATATGAATGGAGGCAAGGAAGAGAGAGGGAAGTAGCAAGCTTAGATAAATATGGATGGATGGATGGATGGATGGATGGATGGATTGATCCTAAATCTCATTGCCCATAAGCAAGCCCTGAGACAGGATTTTGTTAGCAAGTGATTAATTAAGAAAGTTCCCAGGAAAACCGACTGAAGAATGGGGAGGCAGGACTATAAGGGAGTTCTGGAGTAAATTACATCTCAGAGTTCATCCCATGGAGATAACAGAAGCTGAGCTCCCATGCTCTGGCTCCAGTCAGTCATTGGCTAAAAGTCTTAATGAGATGTACAGAAAAAAAGTCATTGGCACTTCTGGTTCTCTGTAGTGGCTTTAGTAGCCCAAGTTTAGGTCTTTAAAGAAGGTGCCACATACAAGCCTTCACAGTCAAAAAAAACCATAGGCACTTGGTTGGGGGGGATTGGGAGCAGGAACACATAAAGGTGGTCCAAAGGGATCTGATGGTACACCAACTATTAAGTAAGGTAATTCAGTGCTCAAAGAGCTGTGAAATAATTTTAATCCTGGGCTCATTGTAATATTCATATTCTCCTCAGTCTTTTAATAGGGGTGCCTCAGTCTTTAATTTGTGGCTTGTTAAACTTTCCATTTCCTTTTAATCAAAGTCAGTCTGTATTGCTAACTCATAATTAATACACAATCAATATTTACACTATTCTCTGAGGAATTCATGCTGTTTTATTAAGTTCTTCTTAAGAGCATTATTCTATAAATCAGGAAAGAAGTTTGGTGCTTAGAATGTGCAGTGTCCACAAATATCTGAGATCAAGCAACATACCCTTGTTACCAGTGACTTTTTCTCACAGAATGTGTAACATTAGAAAAAGGCACTGGCCTAGGTGGTCAAAAATTTGAGTTTGGCTCAGATCTTAATTTTCTCAGTCTGGTTTTCTCATCTATAAAATAAGGGTAGAAAAATAATTTCATAGTTCTAGCTGTTTCCAGATGCTACTATGTTTTTATCCATATAGATACATTATCCCATAACTCAAATAACTAGTTTTTCATTTATGTCTACTAAAATTAAATGCACACATACACATTGTAAAAAATATCTTACCACAGGGAACAGTAGTTTTCACATTATAATTACATATAAAAACTACCATTGTCTTCTGTGTGTGATGAGAGGGGTATGGAGAAGAAAACATATTGCTTGTTGATTATAACTAATTAGATATTGTCTCATCAGTTAATTATTCCTCCCCAATTCTTAGTTACTTTTTTCATACTCAAAAAATGTTTAGTTTTTTAAACTCCAGTAAATATAGTTTGAACATGAAAAGACACTTAAAATAACGAAGAAAGTCAAATATGTTACCAAAAAGTTATATTTCATTTACTTACTAACAATGCTTTTCTCCAAAAGCAGAGCCTACTCATAATGAGGGAACTGTTAAAAATAAAAGACAATTTAAGTGATACAAACACGCTTTATTTAACACTTTGTGAAGTGGGCAGTCTCCTCAGAGAACCATGAAATGGGGTAGAAGGTGGGAAACTTTTATAGGATAAAGAACAAAGAGGAGAAAAATAGAAAATATCTGGCTGAGGCCACATATTTAACCTTGTTTGGGGTGAAAAGGAAGAGGGAAAGAAGTACAGAGTTGACTTGGTGCTTGGAGCGGGCCGACTGGATATATGCATTTTTGGTCAGAGAATTTACAGGGGTACAAAAGTTGTATTTGGTTTGCTGATGTGGTACCTCAGGTGAGGGCAGCTCTATCTTCAGCCTAGAAAGTCGTTTCAGCAAAACTAAGACATTATCACTCCCAGTCTCCCAGTCTCCACCTCTCAAATTTGCAAACCTACTTGGCAGCTACAAAATACCAAAAATTCAATTGAACATCACACATGCCCCTTCCTTATCTCTTCCCTTCTCTCTTTACCCTTTGTGTTCACATTCTTGATTTTTCCTCTCCTTTTTGTTCTCTGCCCAAGGCACTTTTCTTTCTCCTGCTTCTTTGTTCTTTTATTATATCTATCAAAGTTAGTCTTGATTAGAGTCATTCATGTGTGTATCTGACTCTCTCACTAGTTTATGAGCCCCTGAAGAAAGCAGATCATTTCTTGTCTTTGTCACTCAATGCTCAATCAGTGTCTGATGCTGAAACAATGGTCTACTTTCAGTCATATTCTAAAGAAATTACTAAAAATCCTCTTTGTTCAGCACTCATTCCCAGAAAACTGAGAAAAGTCACTCAGCCACTGTGAAATTAACCCAGCAATTTAAAAAACAGAGAAAGAAAGCCTCCAGAACTCCCTATTTCTACCTGTTCATAACAAAAACCGATACACAAATGTCTATCAACTAAGAGGACGTTCTGTTACTACGTAGAATGTAAGCCCATCAGGGCAGGGATTTCCTTTGTCTACTTTCACACCCCCAGCACTCAGAAGGGTACACCACTAATAATTCATGGACAATGGTTGTCCAGTTACATGTCAGGTACTTGTAAAAGTGTTTTTCATGGATCGAATAATTCAATCTTAATAACAACCTTTTGAGATAAATACTATTACTCTTCCCATTTTACAGATGAGGAAATTAAGGCACAAGAAATCAAAAATCACAGAGCCAGTAAGTGGTTGTTAATGCTGGCCTTGGTACTTGCATCACAATTGGATGTCTCAAAAAGTCAGTGCTTTCTGCTGATATTGATTTTCTGGGTTCCCTGAGGCCAAACACTTCATTATTCTCCAACGCCCATTTTGCATCTGTAAAATGGCAGTGATTAAACATACCTATTTCACCAGGGTGCTATACAGTTCCACTAATTACCAACTGGTAGCTCATTTTGCAAACATGAATCCCCCATAAAGGTTCATTATTCTTACATCCAGTATTTAAAGACACTGTGACTGGTAAAGTCTTTTCCTAAAGTTCTCTTGTTAATTTTTACCACGGTCAGCAGTTTTTAGATTTTGTTCAAGAAAACTCATCATGAGAAAGGAAACATTTCTTATATCCAGATGGTCAATAATTATCTACATAAAATACTGAATTAATATATCTGCCATTGTTTCACCTAGTTTGCTAATAAAGTATCTATTAGTTTTGTATAGAATTACATAATTTCATGTCATGAGAAAAACGTATTATTTTAAAAAAAGGTGAGGAGATTTGTAGGAAGCTTTCGATTATGGGAAATATTTTTATCTGTCAGGCGTGATTTAAGGCAGGCTCTTTTGAGAGAAGTTTGCATTCATGGTGTCCTTTATGAAGTCACATGTTTCTCAATACCAAACTTTATACAAGTCTCTTTGTTTCTCCCCTCCTCTCTTATTCTACTTTCTCAAGATAGTTATACCCCAGATAACAATCCGATAAATACCGAATAGCTTTTTTTTCCTAACGATAACATAATCAGTAAATCTACACTTAATTTGATTAAAAATAAAATAATCAACTACAGACATTTTTTTAAAAACTTCCCTTTTTAGAAAATGGTCAGTGTACCTTCCTAATTTTCTTTTGTTATATTTCCTTCACTTTGGTGTTTGAAGAAGTAAATTTTCTCTTCACTTCAGAATGCTACCCTTAACCTTCATCCACTCTTTAGTTCGGAAGCATATCTCCTTCGTTCTTTGCACCCTCCTTTCCCGGTGGCCATCTCTAACTTGTACATTTTGCAACCTAAATATAAACTTGTGTGTAAACCTACATGTGGTTATTATGTAGTAACTAAGAAAAGTGGGATTGAGAAAAGGGCGTAAGGATCGCCTGAATCACATGAGGATCTTGTTGAAAGGCATACTATGATTCAGTTGATTGGAAGTGGGTTGGGGGCATGGCGAGTGGGTTGAGGATTTACATCGGGAACCAGCTCCTGAGGGATGCTAGCAGTGTCACGCCAAGGACTGTGCTTTGAATTGTAAGTCTCTAGAGGCCCTGATTCTCCATTACCTCACATTGCCAAGTGTGGATGGGGGGAAATAATCATGAGCTTTTAAACATACTCAGGAACTTAAACATTGAACCATCTTTATAAATGGCTAAGAACTTTATAGGTATTATAAGATTCATACAATATTCAAACCTAATATGTTAGTTTGAAGTAAAATGCAGTGAGGACCAAGTCAGTTTCAGATACAATTGAATGCTTGCTTCTATGGAAATGAGCAAATTCCTGAGCTGTTAAAGTTTTGTGTTGTTTTTTTTCTTTCTTTCTTTCTTTCTTTCTTTCTTTCTTTCTTTCTTTCTTTCTTTCTTT
>NC_064810.1:44830779-44950931 GCF_023721935.1 Panthera uncia
AATAAGTATAAGATTATAAATGTTATTTACTTATGACCACTTCTTTCCTTCTTTTTTTTTTCTCTCCCATGTAGATCCAACCTTTATATTGCATATTAGGAAAATAGATTACCAGTGTTTTCAGTATTATTGTATTACAAGTTCAAATATCCTAATATGTATAAGTAATCATTATCACAAAAAGTGAGTGTATACTGGGACCCTTTGCTTCACCTTCCCCCTTTTACCTGAAATTATAGGTTTTCCACAAAGCGATGATGAATATTTAGAGGGAAGATAAAAATAAAATCACTTCACATTCCATTTACTAGTATACATTTCAGTAGACTAAAATTTTGAGACAGTTTCTTTTAAAAGAAAGTATGAATAACTAAATTCAGTGTGCTTCTTTTTGGAGATACTCAGCAGTTTTATAACACAAAATGTGATTCCCTGCATAGCCCGAGCGGTCCTTGTTCAATGGTATCGTTCAGGGATGTCTCAGCATCTTCATATTGACTGTCTACTTCTTGTTTGCCTGGTTTAATAAAAGGTGCACCTTCTCCTGCTTTGATTCAGAAACTGTCAACACAATTGGAAAACTCATCAGATTCAGCAAGAACAGAACAGTCTGCTACGTGCCCCAACTGAGCCTTATGTTGATTCTAGGCTGCTAAAAATTGCAGTGTCGATGACAAGGAACCAGTACGGTCTGTTTAGAATAACCAGCCAGGTTTTAGATAATAAATTCTGACAGAATCTAATTCCTTCTACCTCTGCATGGAAATTATTACTGCAGTCATTTTCATATTTTTTCACTTTATTTTAATTTTCTTCTTGCATTTTTAAATAAGGGTTTAACCTTGTATAATTCTTCTCCACAGGATGACAGCCTACAACTATCATAAACCAAACTGTTACAAAATTCTTTCTAGTTAATCATCACCCCTTCATATCCTAAAACAACAAACCTCAATTAGTCTTTTAGACAAAGTACCCCATATGCTTCTGCTTCCTTGTCAGTCCTTAACTAAGGAATCAGAAAACACCTATAAAACAAAACTACTCACAAAAGACATGTTTATGAAGATAAAGGTTAATATAGGTTTTCTCAAGCTGCCCATAAAATAGTTTTCATAGATCACATATGTGACCATTGAAACTATTTTTTGACTTGACAAGGCATTGTGCTGGATGCTGGAAACCTATGGGAAAAAGAAACAGTTGCTGCTCTTGAGGGGCTCAGCTCGTCCAGCTGAAAGAGCACAAGTGTTTTGTGGTGGCCAGAGCAAAAATCTGGACACAGCCAAATGTGGGGACTGGGAGCCAGGCTCCTGCAGAATTTCAGATATGGGAGGATGGGATCACAGCCCCACAGTCAAGAATGCTTTGCATGGGCTGTGGGAGATGATTGGAGAAGGGAATGAAAGGCAAGGAGACCAGTTAGGAGGCTGTTATCAAAATGGGGAGTAAATCATTGGGAGAATTTAAAATGGAGCAGATTTGGAATACATGAAGGTAGTAGAATCAGAACAACTTAAGTTACTTTTGAGTATCAAGGCAGAGAGAGAGATCCACATGACTCCTTGATCTCTGCTTTGAGTCATGAGAAGAACGGCGGTACCCTTTGCAAAGGACAGGAATTCCAGAGGAGGAATGGGATAGGTTTTGTACAAAATAAATCTAAGATATCTGTATGACAGCCTCATGAAGTTCTATGTCATGTAGGCGATAGATCTGAAACCCAGCAGAGATAGCCAAGCATGCGCTGTGACTGTGGCAGGCACACGCACATAGGTGAGAGTGAAGCCTGGAGGGCGCAAGAGCGTGAGAGAGACTCAGGGCCTAATTCTGGCGGAATAAGTCAGGGATGTGGCTCAAGGCTCAGCACAGATGTTCTCAACCACTACCGTGATTCAGAGGCTATCAAGATGATCTTATCAGTCCGTTTTTCAGGGGATTATTAGCTATGCAATAACAACCCAATCTATTTATCAGCTTGAGCTTCGGTTTTCTTACCTATAAAATATGCATAACCATATTCACATAATAAGGTAATTTGAGACCTAAATAGAGACTAAATAAAGTGAGCTATGTTAAAACACCTAGTCCAGAGCTTGGCAGGTAATAAGCTCACAGAGGTATATATGTTACTTGAATCTGAAACCAGAAAGCTCATAGGAAATTGAGCACAGCATCACCCAGCCCCCAAATTCTTTCTTCTCCTGTGCCCTGTCTTTACCAGTTGACCAAGTTCAAAAACCTGTCCTGCCATATCTAATCTTAACCCTATCATGTGTTCTTGTCAAATCAGTCCACTTTTGTACACCAAGGCCATGGCCTCCGCTAAGGCCATCCTGATCTCTAGCCTGGATCCCTACAAGCCTCCTTCCTGGCCTCCCACCCCTCCCCATCCCAGGTGCACTCTCCACACTGCAGCCAGAGCGAGCTTTCCAAAGGCAAATCTGGTGTCATTTACTTGCTAAAACCCTAAACCCTTTGCAAAAAAGTCATTTGTAGCATACAAAATCATTCATGATCCCAAGAAATATAATTTTACATAACCTTCCAGCCTCAAATCTTACCATTCCTCTCTTTGAAGATTCTAGTCTAGATGCAGGAATCTACTTTCATTCCCTGATCAGGTCACATCTCCCTCCCTTCAGCCTGACCAGTTGACCCTGCTACCTTCTCCATTTCCTGTAAGATCCAGCTCACCTCCTCTGAGAAGCCTTCCCAAGACTGGGTTAGGCACTCCTTCCACATGCTCCCGTAACTCCCTGTTCTACTGGCATTTACTGTATTCAAACTCCCCAGTCTTCTTCACCAGAATATGTGTTTCCAAAAGACAGAGGTATTTCTTACTTATTTGTTAACTCTTATATATAGTGTACATAGTATATATATATATATATATATATATATATATATATAGTGTGTGTGTGTGTGTGTGTATATATATATATATATATATATATATCTTTGGATGAATACATTTAAAAAGCTATTAGAAAGATGTTGCTGTCTGTTAACCATTTGTGGATCATATTGCTTAATCTTTCTTTGGCTCCCTCAAAGCCAGAATTTTTAGGTGTGCAATCTTAGGCAAGTTAAATCTATGTTTACATTCCTTATCTATAAGGTAGGGATAACGATAGTACCTACCTCATAGGGTTATTGTGAGGATTAAAAGAGTTGATACGTGTAAATCATTTAGAACTGGTACCTGGAAGTATCCAAGGGCTCTCATTAAGTGTTAGATGTTATTGTCACTGTTGTTATTCTTGTTATTACTATTATCCTATAAGGAACCTTCATGTTTGACACCTGACATGAACCAGGGCTCAACACATTTCACAAGGTCACGAGTTAAATGACTGAGGAAACTTAAAAGTCAGAGGTCAGCAAGAAGAAAAGTCATGAGTACCCCGATCCTTCCACTGTCCCCACAGAAAAGCATGCTAGGGCCAGACACAGTACTGAATTCATTACGGGTAAAAGTTCTAGATGAGGGACCACACTCTCTTGTCACTCTCTCCTTTTATAGAACAATTATGAGAGCAATTCTGTCAGAAGAGAATATGAAAGCCTGCTTGGCACCAATCATTGTGGCATTGGGTGTTAACTGTTTATGAGAGTTGTCTAGGAGAGTGACCTTGAGGTCACTGGGAGTGGCCTCCAGACAGGAGGAAGAAGCCACCAGTCTTACAGAAAGTTGAGTTTGAGTCCAGTCCTTCTCTCCTGGAGAAGAGCAAGCCCCAGTGTCACCAGTTTTTGTCCAAGCAAGCCAGAGTGAGATCATGAGATCATTTTGGAGAATGCTGCGTGATGCACCAATTTTTTAGTAATACTTCCTTCAGAGGGGACTTGAAATGCTGTCATGCTTGTACCATGAATCCATCTTGGGTAGCTTGAAACTTTGGGTTTTCTAAGAATCTGCTATTCTACCAAAACAAATCCAAAATTTTCTTCTAATAGCGTTGGTTTTGTTCAATAACATTTATTTATGTGTCAAGCACCATACTGAATGATGAGAATATAAAATCTACAGACATAATTCCTGCTTTCAGGTATGAATAGCCTTAGAGGAAAAGCAGATGAATGGTTACAATACAATGTAATAGAAGCAATAACAGAAATGTGTACAAGACTCAGAAGCATTCAGAAATGACTCTGTTCAGCCTGAGATAACATTTTGCAAACTATGAAGTAAATATGTGTTTGATTTACCCAGAATATAAAATTCAGGATCCAGATAAAAACATCGAAGTCCAATTGCCAAGTGCCATGACAAAAGGTAACATGGCAATCACTCCTAAAATTGTGTTAGTTGATATAAAATTGGAACGGAAGATGTTATCATGAGAACTGAAAAACATTTCTGAGGAATGGTCAGAGGAAAAGTTTGAAAGCTAAAGGAACTAGATTTAAATGCTAACTCTGCCATCTATGCTGTGTGGATTTAGGCAATTTTCCTAACCTCTCTGAGTCTAAATTTTTTCACTTAAGAATAGGGATAATATGGGGAACCTGGCTGGCTTAGTCAGAAGAGTGTGCAACTCTTGATCTCAGGGTCCTGAGTTTGAGCCCACATTTGGGTGTAGAAATGACTTAAATAAATAAGACTTTTTTTAAATAAATAAATAAATAAATAAGAATAGAGATAATAACTACCATACTGAGTTATTTTAACCAGTCAATGAACATGCAAATCACCTAACACATGATGAATACTGAGTAAAAGCAGCTAATTTTTTTTTTCTTCAAAGTGTGGCCTCAATTGTCATCTATTTTATTCTATGCACTTATAATTAGGTAACTGTGGTCAATCAACTAGAGAGCTCTCCTAGGGTAGGATTTTAAAGTCTTTTTATAATGGAATTCTATCCTATTTTTCTTTTTTTTTAGTATTATTATTATTTTTTTTATTCTCAAGTTAGTTAGCGTACAGTGTAGTCTTGGCTTCAGGAGTAGAATCCAGTGATGCATCTCTTACATATGACACCAAGTGCTCATCCCAAAAAGTGCCCTCCTTAATTCCTGTCACCCTTTTAACCCTTAATCCATTCATCAGTTGATGGACATTTGGTCTCTCCTTAATTTGGCTATTGTTGATAGCACTGCTATAAACATGGGAGTGTGTGTGCCCCTTCAAAGCAGCATTTTTGTATCCTTTTCTATACTATTTTTCTTAGTTACTTTTCAAAACTATCTACAGTAGTTTTGATATACTAAAAAGTGTTGTAAAATATCTTAAAATCCAAGCCTATTCAGTAGCAAAAATAATCAGAAAACAGGTAAAAAAAAAATCCTGTTCAATAATGAGATAAAATGAATTAAAAAAATGCTATTGTCCTGATGGGTTAAAGTGTTCTGGTCACAAAGATGTTCTGGTCACTGATGGGGTTGTGAGAAATCCCCTATTACAAAAAAGCTAAAGCTTAGCAGCTAAGAGGTTCTGGAAGGCATATTATTGCTCCTTTTTTTACAAACTGCCTCTAGCATAAATTATGGATATTTCAGGGTCCTGTCAAATAGTGGCCATTAAAAAAGAAATTAAGAAAGAAAGCATGTAGATACTGCTACAGTAAAGAGAGGTCTCCTGTTAGCAATATTAGCACTTGCATTTTTGTATTTCTATTGTTGATGAGGGGCAGGGATGAGGTTGAATTGTGCCTGTCTTTAACTATCAGTCTGTTCCTCAGTTTCCCACCTCAAAAATGGGGAATGAACCCTTTTATTTGTCTTTCTCCCAGAGAGGATATAAGAATAAAGGGTCACATGAATCCTTTGAGCACTTCACACACAAAAAATAAATAAATAAATAAGCTGTATAAATTCAGAGTCAATTATATCATATTACTAGGAAATTCTCAGGTGGGCTGTATATGAAGTAGATGATAATCCTGCTTTATCTTCTGTGTGATTTCCTAAGTAAAACAAAACAAAACAAACAAAAAAACTTACTATCATCATTTGTTACTCTTAACTTTGACTTCTCGTAAGATTCCTTTCACTAGAGCCACACTGTCCTGTACAGTAGCCATTAGCCACATATGGCTATTTAAATTTAAATTTTAACTAATTAAAATGAACTAAAATACAAAATTCAGTTCCTCAGTCTTATTAGCCACATTTCAAGCACTCAACAGGTACACGTGACTACTTGCTGTCATGTTGGACAGAGAGAACATTTCTGTCTTCACAGAAAGTTTAATTGGACAGCGCTGGCCCCAAGGATACTCAGGCTGAATGACCCTAATGCTCTGTGGCCTTAAGGTAACCACTGATAGCATTTCAAGGATTGAATGACCCTAGAAGTTCTGAGAGGACTTCATAATCACATCAGTGTCAGACTAAGGGAAAGCCAGAAGTAAGCAAAGAGAAATTAAATAGGCAATAAAGAAGAAAGAAGGAATGATAGCCAGCAAAAGAATACACACTGACATTATTATAAAAGGATAAAAAATGACTCAGAAGTTCAGTGCTTCAGCAGAGGTATAATTTTACTTAAAACATTTGCCACAGGTGGTTTGCACAAAATGCATCAATCCAATGCTAACTTTCTGATGTCCTAATTGGGTTTTCAGACATTCCAGCTAAATCACACAGGAACTATTTCTTGAAATTGTGATGAAGCTTAACCTCCCTTCTGAATACCTCATGTTTAAAAACATTTTCCTCAAAGAGGTGTCAGCAGATATTAATGTAGATACTTGCAACTTGTGTATTTATCTTTGTTTGGGCTGCTTGTACTCACAAGTAATTTTCATGTTTACCAAAATTTTGGCCTCTAATTCCTATATAAAACAGAATTATAATTTAGCATATATTGTGTTATTTGTTCCAAAAAGTAAGAGACTAACCTATGTATGTTTGCATTTAGGTCATTCTGTCCATTGAAGAAGGCTATAGACTTCCGGCTCCCATGGGCTGTCCAGCATCTCTACACCAGCTAATGCTCCATTGCTGGCAGAAGGAGAGAAACCACAGACCAAAATTTACTGACATTGTCAGCTTCCTTGACAAACTGATCCGCAATCCCAGTGCCCTTCACACCCTGGTGGAGGACATCCTTGTGTAAGATGCATCATGTCAATTTTTCCCCCTCAACAATCATTTCTTTCAGGCTATAGACAAGACTAACAGGTAGAGAGGAGAAAGTTTACTGTAATAACTGTCTAGTTGTCAACCTTTTAGAATATTTTATACAAACCATATTTTGTTTATCAGCTGAAAAAATAATTTATTAACATTGATAAATGGATTTTTTTTAAAGAAAACAGGTACTCCTTTTGTTCTCTCCATATCTAATCTTTCTGAATTACTATATATATATATATGTACATATATATATACACATAAAATATATGTATATATATGTATGTGTATACATATATATATATATATATATATATATACACATACATACATATATATATTTTTTTCTTGTTTTTAACCTGTGGGCATCTTTGGTATTTGTATATCTTTTTTTTTATGTACCTATCCTTCCTTGCCTCTGCAAGTAGTATTGGTATATATTTGCAGCCTCTTTAATTTTCTTGTCCATTCTATGTTCTGTCCCTCTATTTGAAATGGCAAGCAAGACAGGGGCAATTTGTGAATCAGCCAGGAGTGAGGATGTTTCCTGCTGATACGATCACACCCAGCTATTGTTACTTTCCATTCCTAAAACCAGAAAAAGACAAATGACAAGACAAGAAAATGAAGGCGCTCATACACCATTTTGTAAAAGTCAGTAGAGTTGAGAAGATCTACTCCTCTCTCTCTAAAAATCAGTTATAAGAAGGGGGGAGTGTAGAAGAAAAGAAACACTACTATCTATGTCTGAAAAGATTACATTTAAAATATTTTCAGACTGAGAATATATGTCTTTATTTAGCCAAATAGGACTTAGAAATACCCAAAGTATTTCCTAAGCTCACTTTCCTAACTCAGGGGACAGCCAACAGGATATACAGATGTTCAACTTTAGGTCATAGGTTCAAGTCGGTGCAGGTTTTAGTAATAAGGCCAAAGGCTCTTCAAGGACTACTTAAAGCAGGCCTCAGTTCACTGCGGAGCACACAAGAGTTCACCTCTAAATCACTAATTGGCAGCCTCAGCAAAGTGAAGCCAAGCATGAAATAGCTAGAGATTAAACTATTACTCTAGCCCATCTTCCCTAAAGCAGTCCAACAGAGGAAGCTTAAAGGGCGGCAGGGGGAGGGGAACGATTTAGGATTTTATCATGAAAGGGCAGTTATTGAAGGATTTTAAGCAAGAGAATGGCATGATCACATTTACATTTCTGCAAGATCACTCCAGAGCTGATTTAGACTGAGTGCAAAACAAGAAACAAGACTGGAAACAGAGACAGATGCTTATAGAAACTCAAGATAGAAAAGATTAGGGCCTGACTCATGAAATGGGAAAAAGTTTGGGGTCAGGAGATAAGAGAATGGATTTATTATCAGGCAAGGAAAAAAATGTGTCTTGGTCGCCGATTGAATATGGAGGGAGGAGAGAAAAGAATCAAGAATTTTGTCAGTTACTTTCTTAGACAAGCTGGCTGATATAATATTACCACTAAGAGAAAGAGAAAGAAGGATAAGGTTCTAGAATAGAAATGAGACCATTTCAAGTAAGCTGAATTGAAGGTGCCTGTGGGGTGTGTGGGTGGAGATGTCCAATAGGCAGTTACATGTGTAGGTTGAACCTCAGGTGGAAAGATCTGAGCTGAAGATTTGAAGATCATCAACATAGAGACTATAGCTGAAGATTCATGAATATTAAGATGACCCATGGAGACTATAAAGTATGCAAATTAACACAGGGAAAGAGCACAACACCAAGATTTAAGAAATAAGATGAAGGAGAGTACCCAGAGGAGACTGAGAAAGAAGAACCGGACAGGTAATAATGAAAGCAGGGAAAGAGCAGTGTCATAGGAGCTAAAAAAAAAAAAAAAAAAAAAAAAAAAAAAAAAAAAAAAAAAAAAGGGGAGAGTTTTCAAGGAGTGTAATGCCCCAAGTCTTCACAAAGCTTCAGTAAGATAAAAAGTGACGTGGGCCCATTGAATTTAGCAACAGAGTAGTCAGGTATTTATGCACAGCCTTAGCGAGAGTATTTGAATAAAGTTGTGTGAGACAGACTGCAATGGAGCAGAAGTAAATATGAGGTCAGAGAGAAGAGCAATACAAAGCACTAAGAAGCCTGTCTCTGAAGAGAAAGAGAAGTAGTTAGAGAAAATATTTCTTGGTTTTTGTTTTTATATGTCTTATTGAAGAGATGGGTATGCATTGACATGGAAGAGAAAGAGCTAACAGAAAGAGATCATGCAGTGAGTGTGCATTAATGGAAAAGAACTTTGGTTATCTATAAACTGAACTCATTTAATCTGAGCCTTTCATTGTGGTATAGGGTTAATGGACCCCACAGCCAGTGCCCATCAACAGAGCTCTCTAACTGTTCTATGGCTGTAGAAGCAGGCAGGTAAGAACCTTCTTTTTGAAGAAAAGTAGATAAAACCATTTCTTTCCTGCTTTTTCAAGATTATGAATGTTTATCATACTTGGAAAATAATGATGAAGACTCTAAGATGAGAAATATGCCAAAAAGTCAAAATGATCCTGAGGTAAAGTCAACATGAGGGCTTGTGTCTTAAGGCCAGAAATTTATGGTTTGATGTTATATGCGGTGTCCTGTGGACAGGCCAGCAAATGGCAAGTCTCTGATGGCACCACCACACATGGGCAAGAGTTGCATACTTTATATAAAGTTGGCAGTTTCATTTGATGACTGATTTGCTGTCCTTGTTTCTGATAAAGATATATGGGCTAGTGTTTTCTGCTGTTAATGTACTTTTGTTTGAGGGGCACCTGGGTGGCTCAGTTGGTTAACTGTCCGACTTCGACTCAGGTCATGATCTCACAGTTCATGGGTTTGAGCCCCACCTCGGGCTGGGAACCTGGAGCCTGCTTCAGACTCTGTGTGTCCCTCTCTCTCTCTCTGCCCCTCCCTTGTTTGTGCACTCTGTGTCTCTCTCTTTCCCTCTCAAAAATAAATAAGCCTTTTAAAAAATTAAAAAATATATTTTTTTGTTTGAGAAACAAAAGGAACCAGAGTTCTAAGGGTACTAGGCCTAACCATTATCACCATTCTTATTTTCACAGCAGCCTGAGAGGGTTACCCTTATCTACCCCTTCACCTCCAATGCCACCTACCCACCCTGTCCCTGATCCCAGAGAACTGGGACTGTTTAAGGGCAAGAGATGTGGTATGAAGGATAGCACGTTAGCTGAAGAATGTGTGGTTTCTTTTATGAACTGCCCCATCTACCCCCCAAGTCCCAAAGCCCAGTCATCTGTCTCCAAGTGATGTTGGTTTAAAGAAACATGACAGAGAATAGAATTTCAGTCTTTCCTCCCATTTATCTTTCAAACAGGCAAAGGAGTTTAAGTGTATAATCCACGGCAACTCTGATTAAACCCTCCTGTACTCTTATTAAACATCAAGTATTCCCAGACTCCCAGGTTTCTCCCACACTTCTACACTGACATAACTCTCTCATCCACTAAGGTCCCTATGGTTTTTATTCTAGTCTAATTGCTTTTTTCTCAAGAATTCACCTGAGAAGCTTTTATCCTTTCTTTTGACAGAATAGTAAGAGGAGAAGAAATTAAAGGCAACAAAAGGGATGAGGAAAGCTGTGAAACCCACAGCTCAATAATTTTATACTAGCATATCAGAAATTTTATAAATCTTGTATCGGCAGTTTTTCAACAGACAGAACACCCAATAGAAAAAATGTTGGTCGAGAAAGCTTTCATTGGAGCAGCTCTTCTAAATAATGCTGATATTCTCATGCCTGGCACGCTCCCATGGGTATATGCAGAGCTCTATAATTCTGAGCATTCTTACTTTCTGTCCTACTCAAGTATGTGGATATATAAGTGAGCATAGCAATATTATAAGTATAACTTTAAATCCAATTGATTTTAAAAAAATAATTTGTAAAAAGTACCTTATAATGTAGGCATTCATCCTTTCATAAATGTGAATTTCACACTACCTTTACTTTTATTCATTCTACAATGTTGCCTTATAACCTCCTTTTGAAGAAGTATTTGTAGCTGTCACATGGTGCACAGCCCCTGGGAGAAGAGGCTCACTTCGAGGCCAAGGCTATATGGAGAATGGCATCAGGAGCAGTTCCTGGCCATGACCTTTGAAACACCTCTTGCTCCCTTTCCCCTGACCCTCATAATAAATGCTATAGCTACTCTCAACCCCAGGTCAAGCATACTCCCATGAGGCCGGGGTTACATGTGAGGTCCAGTGGTTTAATAGTATAAAGTGAACTGATGACTATATGGGTGCCCCTTCAACCAGCCCAACCTTCCCCCACCACACCCACATTATTCTACACATTCATTCTCCAACCTCTTCAGCTCTCACCGCTGATTCCTCCATTCACTCAGCATACTGAGTGCACTAGGCTGAAGTCAGCTGGCCAGTGCCTTTTTGGACAGTGCTACCATATGATGGGAGAATAACACTTTCCTCCAGTCCCTGCTCTAGATCCCCAGCACTAACAAAGAATTTTACACATTATGAGCTCTTTTGACAACATCAGGTGAAAAGGTGGCATTCAGGGATGGGCAGCTGTTGACCCAATGGGCCAGTCCATGATAGTCACTTGCCTCAGAAATCATGTTCTGCCAAGTTCAAGACACTTAGAAATATTCTCACTGCCCACTGGGCCATAGTTAGGGATCTTAGAATATTTTAGCTGTTAGAAACTAGAACCACCACTTTCCTTCCTATTGAACTTTCAAGCACTTGGCTACCTACTTGGCTTCATGATATGTGAGTCATAAAGGTAGGAAAAAGTTCAAACCAGTATCAAAATTGAGAACCTCTGCTTAGAGAACCACAAGTAAACATTACAAGGTTAAATGGTACTACCTCTTCTGTACCATTTATAAAGCACTTGGAATGTTGTCTTCTGAGGGCAATAACTTTCAACAATTTGATATAAAATTTTCCATTCATTTTGAAAAGATCTTCCTCAATGCTGTCTAGGCTTTAGCACTTGCTAAAATCAGTTATCTCTATATACCAAGTCATGGATAAACTTATTTTGTTTAATTTTTTTATAACTAGAATTTTAGTGGTATTTTCCATGACATAAATGACTGGCTCGCCAAAACCAGTGTTGTAATTGATTGATTAGCAAATCTTTGGGGGAAGGAAGACAAAATATTAAATGTTAATCAGGAAGTGTGAACCTTCTACCTGTTAGAAAATCTAAATTTAATTCACATGAACTGTTGGAACAAGCTACTGATAATACTGATATTAATACCAATACTAACACTGATAAAAATCCCAATATATATCATCAATAATAACTATTATCACCATTTGTTGAAAGCCTAGTGTGTGCCAGTTATTGTACTAGGTACTTTTATCTATTAGGTCATTTACTCCTCACTATAATTATCCCCATCCCTCACATAAGGAAATGGAGACTCAAAGAGTATAGCAAGTAATTAGTGGATTGGGTATTTTAACAAGGCCCACCAAATGCAAAGCCCTTGTTCTTTCCACCACACAGTATGCAATCATGCAAAATGTCAAGATATTTCCCAATATGGCACTGTTTCAGAAATATGAATATAGGAAAAGAGGATACATTTTTTTTTTACATTTCCAAATAGGTTTTCTCAGACTAGTTTCAATAGGACTAATCAGACTTCATAGATGGAGTATATTAAAAGCCCAAAAATAATTTGCAGTGGGGCACAGCCTGTTATTTTATGTTCTACTAAGCCAATACAAAGAGGTAGAGTATATGCCTTCATTCATGGTAATAAGTAGCACGCATACGGTCCATATATCCCCTCAACATCCTCCTACAATGTTCAGCCACTTGAAGTACATTACTTGGAAAAAAAAAGAGTAGTAACTATAACAAAATAGAGAAATGAGGAAAATATGGCAGCAACATAGTTCTAGGATTATATCCTCAGGCATTTTGTAGATTGAATTTTTCCAGTGTTGGCAAATATATGCTTTCCTTCTTTTCCTTGTTATGGTAGACATTACTAATCATCGCAACACTCTTTTCCACTACACCCAAATGCTGCCATAGTATCCTTTTTAAGAACATATTTTGACAACCACTGCCAATGAACTATACTTAGCATGTGATAAGAAATCCATTTCTGCCCCTATATTATTTTATTACAAGAATAGGCTTTCCTTGAGGTTCACTGATCTATCATTCTGGCTGTAGGGACAATGTGCTAGGTGTTTAGAATTATGGGAGATTTTTAAGCAGTATTATTCCTACTCTGTATATTACTCCTAATGTTCAAACACATCTACAATATTGAAATTTTCATTCCTTCCTACTTTCTACCAGGTATCATCCTTATGGGAATTAAACAATCATATCAATTTTTTAAAAAACTTGAAGACACTGAAAATAAAACTTTGATGACAAATAATTCATCCTCCCAATAGAATACTGTGGAGAGTCAGATTGTTTGGAACCATGAGATATCACCCACAAGCATGAAATAGGCAGAAAACATATTGCATGGTTCTATGCATTTGAGATTTTATAGCATTTTGAGTAAAATCATACTTTAAAATTTTAAAAAGAATACCAAAATTCATTTACTAATTTAACTTGTGTTCAAGATTACTATTAGAGCTCATTGGAGAAAGAGCAAGGTTTTCTTTTTCTTTCTTTTTTTTATTTTTTTAATGTTTATTTACTTTTGAGAGTGAGAGAGAGCACAAGCAGGGGAGGGGCAGAGAGAGAGAAGGAGACACAGAATCTGAAGCAGGCTCCAGGCTCTGAACTATCAGCACAGAGCCCGACGCGGGGCTCCAACCCATGAACTTGAGATTATGACCTGAGCCAAAGTCTGATGCTCAACCGACTGAGCCACCCAGGCACCCCTCTTTTTCATCTGATTAAATAAATTCTTCCTTCAGAGTTTAGGTAGATATTTTATGTATTAGAAGATTATTTTATGAATTAACTAAATAGTGTGAAGTGTAATCCCTGAGTTATGAGATCAGAAACTCATGTAAAAACTGTGATATTGAGTAAGTTGAATGCAGCTGCTATGGTTCTAGGTCCCTAACCCTGTGCTACCTCACTCCACCTATAGCTGCCTCTCCCTCCACTCTGAAACCTATAAAGGCAGAAGCAAAAATTTTCACAATACAAGGAACAAGTTAAATAAACAACATGTTCCTTAATAGGTTGACCATTATATCAATGGGCATTTACTCTTCAATTTAAGGGAACTAAATGAAAAGAGATCATTCATCATGAATCAGTCATTATGTAATGGACCAAACTTTTCTATAGAGAATATTTAAGTCTAAATCATCACTTATTTAATAAATTCCTATAATACATTCGGCATTGTGCTATGGTTGACAGCAAATAGAAAGATATGTGAGATATGGTCCCAGCCATCAGGGAATTTTAACTTAACTCTATAAAAAAAATTCTTTTGTCTTATGGATTTTTCCCAAAGAAGTAATTCAACTAAAACAAAAAGATACATGTTGTAAGACTTCATAGTCATCTGTAATAAAATAATGTTGCTAGCCATCTAGGAGTCTAACTTCAGGGAATTAAATTATTAAGCATCAACATATAAAATATTATACACTCCTTTAATGTTTGAATACTATTAAAATATGTAAGATATTAAGAAATGAAATAAAAGCCATATAAAATAGAATGGACCCTACCTGTACAGTTCTGCTAACTATATATAAATGGAGGAGCTAGGGGAAAAAAAAGTTATATTAGAGTAGTAACAAGAGAAAAGCCATTAAGCATGTGATGGCTTCATGTTAAAACAAGACCTTACCTTACAACAGTATATTTCAAAGTATAACCTTTATTAAATCATTTTAATCAATATATTACTATTATATTTGAGTCATAAATATAAAACATGGAAAACTTTTGAGGATAAAAATCTTCTTGCTTTTTACTGGCAGTTTTAATACCTACTGATTAGCTATATGATAACTTTCTAAATTAAAAGACTAGTACTATTGAGAACTCAAAGGGCTCATTAGAGTAAAAACTTATTGGCTCTCTCAGGGCTACTTAATTTTACATATTAGATGTATTACAAGTATGTGTGTGTGTGTATATATATATATACACACACATACATATATATATATATATATATATATATATATATATAATCGAACCTTAAACTGTGTCATTACCTATTCTACCTATATTCCAGCCCTCTCTCTAATCTAAATTGACCATCATTTATACACTTAGAATTTACTAACTTTACCCCTTCCTCATTTTTCTGAGGAAAGTTGTAGACCCTTGACCTTCTGTTCTACAATATGTAGTTTTTTCAATGTGAGCTGCAGATTTTGCTGTAAAGACATTTCTCAGGTGGGCAGCTCCCACTAATCACCAAATAGCAGAAATTTCTATGTGCTCAGCAAATAGCAGACTGAATTTATCATTGTACATGATTGATAAGAAAGGGCATTTATTGTTTATTAGGTAATATTCCAGAGAATTCATGTGAGGGTGATGGTACCCAGCCCTCAAAGGCAGAAAATAGCAGCATTTTTCAACTTCTTTATAAGATAAGGTGAAAGAAAAGTTATTGCACAGTGGATATGAACAATGAGGGGACCCTGACCTTACTAAATCAACTGCCAATGCAGTCGTAGAAAGGCCAAAGAGTAACTAGGTTACTAAAGATGTGTGGAGAGAAAGGGAATTATGGTAGTGAGACATTCTGGGAGCAAATAGTAAATGCTTTTCAACAGAGAAATAGACCATTTAAGTCATTTAGGACACAGAACGTCCTTCCACGACCTTTCTATACTAAGGATATAAAATTAGCAAATTACATTTCCACTCACCAATTACATGAAATTGTGAAATTTCACGAGTTATTCCAGAGTTATCTCAGGAGACTGAAGTGCAAGTCATCAAACTTTGTGCATCAAGAATGGGATAGGAGCATGAAGGGAAAGTCACTGAAGTCCGTTCTTTTAATTTTGTTCAGTCTCAACAAACCTTTGACAGGTAATTAAAAGGTATGGGAGCCACACTGTTTTAAAATAGGACATTCAGTTTTCTAGTGTATGTGGGTTTGTTTATGTTAACAAGCAATAAGGGTACCCTAGTCATTTTGACATTTAAACTTAGTGAACTTCCTACAGCAGTATTTCTTAAACTACGCTTTACAGAAACTGGTGAAATAATTTAGGAAAATAATGCAGAGGCTATTCTTAATGCTCTTATTATTAGTAGATGCTTTGATAGGTTTTCAACCTTTGGACATAACTATTCTTCATTAGGGTCAAATCATGAATCGTTCTGATACTAATTTGAATGAATCATCCCGCAATCAAAATAGCATTGCAATTTATTGTATAAAAGAAGAACATGTAGCTTTTAACAGCCTCCCAAGTTGTAAATACAGCAACAGAAGTGAGTAGTGGTAAAAAGGGTATAGTCACTGTTAAGAATAACCAGACTTAATATGGACCACTTGGTAGTCACAAGATACATGCATATAGCTTATGCAAATTCCAATTGTATATTAAAAGCAAAAGCCCTCTTTTTCCTCATTATTTCTCTTCACCTTCATCTCCACCTTCAACTAGACCCCAGTTTAGAAAAAGGGAAGTCAGTGTAGCAATCAAAGGAAAACCAAAGAAATGAACCCTAGGCCTTTAGTGGGGACTGTGTCCTGAAAAATTCCAAGGGCCACTTTCAGACTTCTCATGAGTTGTTCAGTATGCAATTTGTATGGCCATGCAGAATGTCTCTGACTTTTGTGTACCTAAAGACCCAAGGCCTGGTGATTTAAGGGTAACTTAAAGGATTTTATGGGTAATTTTGATTATTAGAGATTTTTATTTTTTAACTTATGCACTAATCTTAACTCCCATTCTCATATATATTTAACAGAATGATACCAGGGTCATATGGCATGCATACTCCATTCTACAGTGGAGGAATTCTTATTTCATGTGGCTTCATCATATGTGTTCATACACTATCAGTTTCTAGTTAAAGCTGAAATAGTTCAAATATGAAAAACTATTATGATGAAGTATTCCAAATATGAATGTTAAAAACTATGGATCTAGTTAAGTCTCTATGGATTCCATCATTCTTCAATTTTATAAAAAATTAAAAGTGAAGTAAATGAAAGTTGGATTATCCTTCAGTATTCTAATAAAAATAATTCAATGGCTTGCCTCTAATGGGAATATTTTTCATTACTTAGAAAATACTGATTTGACTCAAATACCAAACATAAAAAAAAAGGTTATTGCTTTACTATTTAATATAAACTCTAGACCTAATAATTTTTAAATGATATATTTATTACCCTAGAGGGCTAAAAACTCACTTATTACTATAAAAGCAATTTTACTGCCAGGTATTTTGTAAAACTATATAAAATATTTTTACAGTGTTCATGTATTTCTATAAGGAGAATAATATACTCTATTGCCAGAATCAGTTAAATACACAATTCTTAGTTAATTTTACTATAATTTGTAAGGTTACTTCCATGTTTATTCTATTTTTACCTTACATAAAACTATTATGTGTATTTACATACACATATATGTACATATATACACATACACAAATATGTATGTATGTATTTATGTATGAATACACACACACCTGCTAGCCTTTCCAAAATAATACCTCTGTATTATTTTTATATTAAAACTACAAAAATATCCCCAATTGGAATGCTCTTTGCATTAGATATTAGGAACAAAAATACAGATGTCTATATGACTTACTGTAAAATCCATCAATGCTGGATTCCTTTTGCTTGTGAACCCAACCTTGCATTGATTTTGCTTTGTTTTATACCACAGTAATATCTGTGTTTTGGTCTATCTTACCCTATGCATGGATGCATATGTAAATTTTATTCATGCAAGTGAGCTCTGTAACAGGGGAAATTACTTTTTAATAAATAATAAATATTTGTTGAATGTTTGAGAACAAATAAGTGGAGGACTGATCAGTGAATTCACTGTAAAAAGGAGATGGGACTCTCACAGCAAATGCAAAGGCAAACAGGCATGGATTCAGTGGCAGGTTAGAAAGTGTAAGAGTAAACAGCCTGTGGCTAGTTACTGTCCTTTGGGGATGGATACTGGGCTATTCCTTATGTTTGAAAACACAAATGTATGCAAGAGAAAAAAGTAAATAGCAGTTAGCAAGATGCAGGTCTTCTCACATCAAGTATAAAACCCAATAGTGGCGAAAAGCAGAAAAAGAAAAACTGACAAATGAAAGTGACCAGATAAAAGTGGCTGATTTAAATATGATATAAAATTAGAGATTTTTTTAATGGAGTATGAGAATATTAGTCATAAGAATATTGTAAAAGGAAAAAAAAGTTGTTTTTATTTAATTTTTTCTTTATCTGACTGTTAAATGGATTTTTTTTTTTTTTTTTTAGAATGCCAGAATCTCCTGGTGAAGTTCCCGAATATCCTTTGTTTGTCACAGTTGGTGACTGGCTGGATTCTATAAAGATGGGACAATATAAGAATAACTTCATGGCAGCAGGGTTTACGACTTTTGACCTGATTTCAAGAATGAGCATTGAGTAAGTGGTCCTAGGTTTATTATTATATTCAGATGCTGCACTCGGGAGATTACAAATTCAAATGCAGTATCAGGAACACCATGATTCAACCATTTCCTAAGGGTAGTATGGCATTTCCACATCTTTCCTCACCATTTCTGATTATCATTCCAGTGGAAATTGGACACTACACTGTTAACTATTTTCTGTTGGAAGAATGTGTTTAATTCAAATAGGTATTTTCAAAAATTGTAAATGCTTTCTGAAATACATATGACTCTCATTCACATCCTAGACTTTACGTCAACATAGTTAACCTAGGCAAATTACTTATGACTCACATATACCCCCTATATTATAAATGTTGGACATTTTTCCATTGTCTCAAAAATGATTCTTTGCCTGGATGCAGTAAAAATGTTCAGCATGTGCTTAACAGATAGCCGGTTGGTTGAACTATATGAAATTGCCATTATTTTGAAGTAATAATAGCAATTTCATATTGTTCAACAGAATACAATGGCATTTTATTCATATTATTGGATGACCATAGGGCTCCAATACAGTCCACATTATACATTCTACCCTATATATTATTTTCTAATGCTGTTGAAAAGTTGTGTCATTATCTAAATTGTATACCTTTTAGTTCTATGAAATGTCTGAACCTTACATTGGTACCTGAATTTGAAACATTTCTTTGTACCCTTAAATTTGAGGTTGACTTGATACATTATCTGGTGCCAGGAAGAAGAAGAATGTAACAAACTCCTGATGTTCATTTATATCTTTGTTTAAACTCTCATTTTACTAGTTACACAATTTTTGTTAAATTCATAAGGCAAATCTGACATGGTGCATATCTTCTGTCTCTAAATCTTCATTTCCTAACTTGTCTTTACCAGATCTATGAACCAGATGTTCATATTCTCTCTCCTCTTCCCTCCCCTCTCTCTATCTTTGTCTCTTATAGTGATATTAGAAGAATTGGAGTCATACTCATTGGACACCAGAGACGAATAGTCAGCAGTATCCAAACTTTACGTTTACACATGATGCACATACAAGAGAAAGGATTTCATGTATGAAAGTACTACAAGCACTTGTGTTTTGTGCCTCAGCATTTCTAAAGTGAAAGATATCCTCTCTACTACCCTCTCTTCCGATTCTCCAAACATCACTTCACAAACTGCAGTCTCCTGTTCAGACAATGGGCACACACCTTTTGTTTATGCTTCCAACCCGGATTTTAAAATCACGCCTCATAGCTCCTCTCTGAGTTACCTGCAAATGAAACCCTGGCCCACTGCAGATTACCACTACACAATGGTAAATAACTCAGCATGGATGTGCAACTTTGTACAACAGTATTTGGGAAGTGTTCACAAACTTAACCTAAAGGAATTTTCCCAGGTGTGGCTTCCTTAATGATGGATGTATTTAGAGTTTGATGATACATGAAAAAGAAATAGTTGACCTTTCTTTCATGTTTTGTGATCAGGTAGCTTCCAAACTGACATAAATATGTTTTAGATAATTATATTCAACTCTGTGGATCATATTGTTACTTTATTTTATAATAGTTTAACTGTTAATGCCTGATGTTGTTAGACTTATTTGCAGCAATGACCAATGATTTCATTTGGTGAATTCTTGCCATATGTGACTGCGCTAAGAAGGGGGTTATCAGGGAGGAAGAGGGAGAAACACTCTGTGCTTTTCAATCTTCTAAGGCTGAGTTTGTCTATTCTTTTAAATTGACCTTGTAGTGTCCTACATATTTCGTAATAAGTGGTAGTTTAGAGGCTTTTCCCCTTTAATTTTTACTAACTACATTTCTCTCCTACATTATGAAGCTCACCCCAGAAAGATCAAGAGTGAGTCCAGTGTTCTAAAGGCTTTCATAGAGGAAGCATGAAATAAAACCATGTCTGTTCCCTTGGTTCACCTTCATAAGTTTGCAAAAGCAATTTTCAAAGCATTGATAAAATTAATTATTTTCAGGGGAATTGCTTTGAAAAACAGACCTAAGATTATCACCTTAGATATAATGTAAAGAAGATTAATTTAAACAGAATTTTATGATAGCTGTATGAGGGCCCCAAGAATAAATACATTTGGCTGACAGTCTGATATTGGTGCATTTTGCAAGTTTAAGAACTTTTATATTTTGTTCATGAAAAATAAGTTAGTTACATGAACATGCTGAGCTGTTTTCCGAACCTTTCAAGAGACAAGTATGTCACTGCATGTTCCAAAGGTATGAACAGACCTAAAACATGAGGGTATATAAATTGTGTGTCAAACTGAGTCCATAACATAGTAACATAAAAATGTGAACACAGCTATAGTGTATTGTCATAATCTTCTCAGAGGCTGCAAAAAAGTCAAATACATTTTTCAGTGAATTAAGCTGAGTCAATTTATCAAAATAGTACTGCTTGATGAATAAATTCAATTGTAAAATCGGCTGTTGCCTGAGAAACTGAAAAAAAAAAAAGCCTACTGTGCTAGGTGTGGAAGAGTAGGGAGAATGTGTTAAGACAGAGGAAAAGGGGCATGTTATCTAAAGATGCTGATTTAATAAGTCGGTTTTTCTTTGATTTAAGAGATAAAGGTGCCCAAACCATATTCTCCAATTCCTACCTAAATTACATTTTTTGCTAATAGCAGCTGTCTTGCTATTAAAGGAGACTCACTCTTTCTTTTATTCTTCTTTTAAGATTTGTTGACTGTCCCATTAGACTAGACCCTTCCACATACATTTCTTTTGCTGATTTATCTCCCAATTTTTGCCTACTGCAGCTTAATTTTTTCTCATTTCAAATAAAAATTGTATAGAACTAGAAGGAAGAGTCTTTAAAGTATTCCTTAAAGTATATTAAAAAAAAAAAAGAAAAAAGTGAGAAATTCATCACTTTTTAAGTAAGTGTGTCAGAAATAGCAACATTTTCTACCCATCACTTGCATGGTCATGCATCACTCATACACTATCTGCAGTTTGCTTGATACATTTACACAAATCTGGATACATTTAGAGGAAATATAAAATTTCCATATTTACTGTCTTCAAATATATATTAAATAAGAACAGATGTAAAACAGATTAAATTTATTAATCATATATATTTATTTTTATAATACAACAAAAAAGGTATTTAGAAACATAAGGAATAGAATAATTATGGTCTTCCATAGGACTCTGTCAGCAACATCTGTATACTTTGATGAAATAAATTCTATAAAGTATTTAAACTTCTTTGAGATGGGCATTCAGTACTTGAAAGATTAAAGTTCACTGTTAAGAATTTTTTTCTTAATACAGAGATCTTTTTTCTATATCTGATTTATATTTCTTTTTTTCTTCCCTAACATCTTCCTCTAGTATTATAAAACTACCTTTTCACTTTGTGTCTTACCTCAAATGCTCTTTAAAATTTCTTTAAAATTACATTTATATTCTTCAGAACTGTAAGCATGATAATCTTACGTGTAATTTTGAACCTCATCATGGTCAGAAATGTTGCGTGCACACATGATTGAAATAGGTGTGCATGATTAAACAGAAACATTAAAAAAATAAGGATATCTATTTCTTCATTGACTACCAATCACAGATCCCATGATCCCAAGGATATTATAATATCCAGGAATATTAACAGTTAAATTGCCAAATTCATTTGGAAACTTTACAGGAAATATTTTGAGATTTACTAGTGTACCTGTCTAGTAATTAAAACCATTTAATATGCATAAGTATAGAATTTAATTGCATAAAGAAAATTAGTAACTTACATAAATCACAGCTTTCAGTAATGATTTTTGATAACTTCAATATGCATATACCTTCATGTACTTGCTTTATTTTAAATTTCCTATTTCACACTACTGAGAAGCTTTTGAGATTTTGAAAAATCAGAGAGTTGAAAAAAACATTTTCATTTTATTTTCTGGGTGGTCAGTTTCCAATATATAACCAACTCAGTACCTCAGAGTATAAGGCATATTTGGGGGGGGGGATGTAAAAACAATACACAATCAAGAAGAGAGGTTAGGTTTGTAAATCATTTAAAAAGCAATCAAATTACAAAGCTCTTGGCTTAACAAGAATCAAGAATTATAGCACTTTTGCACTAAGTTATCTTAGTTGTTGATAAGTAAGTTATGCATGCCATAATAAAAAGATTTGTTTTTTCACTCTGCATTACTCTTTAAAATCTATCCAGCTATCACCTGAATAAAACAGCCTTCTGGCTACAGTTCTAAGGCCTATCTCAGCCTATGAAGGGAAAACAAATCCAAATCCAATCCCTGAAAAGCAGTCTTTACAGAAGGTCTTCCGAAGAGATGGTGAAGAATGAATCTCAACCACATTTCCCTAAAAATCCATTTTTTAATATATTTCCCTACCAAATTTCTACTTTATAAATCGGTTAAATCTCTTCTCCCAAAATCTTCACCAATATTAGGTCTCTTTTTTCTATTCCTTCATTAAATTTTCTAAAACCACCTTGCTCAGCCCCTTCTGTTCTCTCTTTACTCCTCCACCCCATCTCTTTTCCTTTCTCAGCTTCTACCACTCCACCCCTGGTCCCTATCAACAAAAGAAGCACAGCAAACCTAAAAAGATCTTACCACTGTCCTCAGAAGAGGCTGAAGGTAAAGGGAAGAAGGGAATGTTACAGAAGTATTTGGGGTCTCACTACATAAGTGGGAGCATTTGCACTCACAGAGAGGGAATGAACTCTGGCTTTTTATTACCTGGAAATTAAATGCTTTGGAAAGTAATCGCAAAATGGATGATGATGATTCTTTTCTACAGCTTTAGATAAGGAAGTTTATTATTAATTTAAAAATTTGTATTCTAGGAATCAAAACCTGTTATCAATTCACAGTTGGTGTATGTGTGCTTATATAACAAAGAGATTAAAAGCAGATATATCACTTCTTTTAATATTATCACCTTGACTTCTCCAAGGCTCATATTATTTCATGTCCAATCCAAAAATATTTTGATGCTTTTTATATGAAGACTCCAAAAGGTAAAGGAGTATGCTGAGTCAAATTGATGTTATTCTCCCATTGGACACCGGGCACTGAAGTCACCTAACTTTCGGTTCTTGTGATCAATATTTTCAACAACTTTCAATCTGTATAATGTTCAGTAAAGGCAGTGTCAACTATTTAGTTCATTCTAACAAATATCTATGAGGTGCCTCCTACACACGTAAGATTTTATGGCAAAGATGAGTTTGGCTAAACTGTCTTTACCTTCAAAGTAACTCTTAAGCTTAAAACTAAGAGGTTAGAGCCTATTTGCTATGTTTACTGTGATTGCCAAGTCATTAAGAGTCAGCTCTTTCCATAGAACAAAAATACATTAAATAAGTTAATAAAACCTTGTCCAGTATTAATTGGATTTGCAGTCCCTATAGAGAGAAATATTTTGGACTTCAAATTCTCATAGAACACTCCACACTTCCTCTAGCAAAGAGGAGCATGGTTGCAGTCTCTCCTTAAGAGTCACAGATTGTTATTGTCCAATGGCAAACTTTTCAATTTATGTGTAGATTCACTACCTCAAAGGTGTCTCCAGTTAGAAAACATTAACCATTTTTCAAAACAACTCTGGAGTAATCGCTTGCCCAAGCGAATTCACTAGTTTTAATAAGTGTAATAAGTATGAACCTACAATAGTTGCATAAAATCCTTTCAAACATGATACATTTAACAAGAGAAAGAGATGATTACTCATGCCTAGATCTAACATATTACTAGAAGAAATAAAGGAGAGGAGAAATCTTAAGTTGTGGAGGCATAAATACCCCTCTTAACCTTACTGTTTCAATCTAAAACAAAATATTAGGCAGGTATTTCAAAGATTTCCAGGATAAAAATAAATTGTTTATGTTATAAGGGGATGTGACATTTCTGGGGGAAAAAGGGCAACAGATTCAGAAGATACAGGTCATCAAAATGTAACTTTAATCCTCTTTTTTTTTTTTACTAATAATTAGATTTGGATTTCAAATTAATGATGGATTTATATAAAACGTATAAAAAAGGATGTTTACATATTAATTGAAAGACGTGGCTTCTTTGGTTTTAAGTCAAAGCAAAAATTGGTTGCTTGGCATTTGCTTTTTTTTAGGATTTTAGAATAGATTTGAAAGTCTACCTTTAGCTTTTCAGTGTTGATGCAAAATTACTGAACTTGATTTTTTTTAAGTTTATCTATTTATTTTGAGAGACAGAGAGAATGAGTGTGGGGGGGGGGGACGGGGAGAAGATAGAGAGTGAGAGAGAATCCCAAGCAGACATCACACTGTCAGCGTTGAGCCCGATACGGGGTTTGAACCCACACACCATGAGATCCTGACTTGGGCCAAAGTCAGACACCTAATGGACTGAGCTAATTTTTGAGCCACTCCAAAATTACTGAACTTTAAAAATGAAACAAAAAAGAAGAAAGCTTTTCAATTACTAAGAGTAGCAAAAAACTACTAAAAGAATAAACTGTATCTTTTAAAAGAAATCTGGCAAATACAGTTTTGTGTATGTCTTAATGATACCAAGTCACCTCCCTTTTATTGTATTTTTGCACTTTCCGATTGAAAGCAGTTTCTTTCCAAACAAAACAAAGGAAGGTTCTCACTTGAATTTTCATGTTGGTTAACTACAGTACCAAATCTCTATATAATTAAGAGAACTTTTGATTTGTTTCATTTAAAAGGAAAAATCTTAAAGAATGCCACTACCCTTACACATACCTAATTCATCCTTAAGAATAACAAAGACATTAAAGAAAAATTACCTGACAGATGAGGATGAAAGATAGCTCTTAAATGTAACATAAAGAAGTGGTTTCTACTTTAGATTATAAAATGAAGTACAGATTAACAACACAATTTCCTGGGAGCTATAAATTAGAAAGGTATTAAACTCAGTGAAAAATCTTCTCTCAAGTAAAGCTCTTTCCTTACTTGTATTTCTCCATTATTTTTAACCTCTGGATGTCTTTATTTTGTTACAATAAACTCAGTTTTGGCTCAGGTAATAAGTTATCAACTCACATAATAAATCAGAACAACTGATGACTTTAAAGCGTCCTATGCTCTACAACATAATGAAAGAACAACGTACCTCTGGATTCCTATTTAGTTAGCACCAGTCTCCAGCTCATTAGCCATCATTGAAGGGGAAAACTGTCTTTATTCCAAAATGATATGTTATTATAAAGAAGAATCCAAGGTAGGAGAACCTTCATTTTTCATATATCCAAGTTTTATATTTAGGCATTATTAACTTTGAAGATAGACGTCCTTGCTTTGATAACTTAAATATGAGCTTACATGTAAGCAATATTGATGGAAACATTTCTACGAGTTTCCCCACATTTATAGATCATCATCTTCAGAACAGTCTTCATTGGCCTCTGTTCTAGAAAGATCAAATATCATTTAACTTTTCAAAATCATGATAGATGGAGTGAATAGTGCTAAATCACAAAGATGAATAAACAATGTGCTTTCAAGATTTTTACCTAATTTAAGATGTCCTCTTCTATCACCTTTATAATAAATTGCCTCCCTACATTTAGTAATTTGTAGAATCAAATGTATGCATTTAGCTAGACATTGCTTTTGTTAAATTTTCATTTAAACACATCTTTACTCACTTAGAACCTGGAATATAATTCATCCCATTAGCTGATTTTTCGTGCAAAGTAGTAACTTTTGCTCTCTTTAGAATTATTTACTCAGTAATGTCATTATTTAAGTTGTAATAAAATTTTTCATTGACTGTACATGCTTTATTTATTGCCACATATTTTTATCTTTAAAATAAATCTGCCTAAAATTGTGGTCTTTAGAAGCTCTATGACAAAATCAATGACTACTATTTGCTAACAAACTTGTAACTGAATGAACTATTTTTCTGTCTATGTGACTGATGTGAGCATTGTTAAATCTAACTTATTTGAATATTCATTGGTATTTTATCTAGAGCTATCATTTCAATATATTTAAAACTATCTTTAAAACAATAACGAGTTTCATAGACAATATGACAATAAACAATGATTGGGGATTTTTTTAATTCCTGCACTGCTTGGAAAATAAGGTTTAATGTTTATAAATGTTTGTCATTGAAGTTTTTAATTTGCTTAAAAATATTTTTTAGTGTTTATTTTTGAGAGAGAGACAGAGTGTGAGTGGGGGAGGAGCAGAGAGAGAGCAAGACACAGAATCTGAAGCAGGCTCCAGGCTCTGAGCTGTCAGCACAGAGCCTGATGGGAGGCTTGAACTCACGAACCGTGAGATCATGACCTGAGCTGAAGCTGGACGCTTACTGACTGAGCCACCCAGGCGCCCCTTAATTTGCTTCAATGTGATGTTTCTTCCATGCCATTTATATGTGTTCAAAGAAAATTGTATTAATTTATCTATACTATGCAAAAATCTCATCATCTTTTTACAAATATAGAGTTTTGAAATAATTTTGGGGTTTTTTTTAGGCCTCCAAGAGAAATATAAATGTGAAATGGGAGGGTTTTTTTTGGGGGGGGTGTGGGTAGGGCATAATACCTGAGCAGTCCTCAAAAATATGAATGAGTAACATTTGATTTTTTAAAGATTACTATATGTGCTTTATTTCTGATACATTATTAATCATGTTCTTAATCAGTTTCCATGTAAGGTTGTGTCATTGAAAATTTGAATAACTACAGGATATAAATGTCTTTGGATATTTTTCATGAACTACACTTGGGTGTAATTTTGTATGCAGTACACACTTTGACACCTTAATTTTGAATTTTGAATTTTAATAGTTTCTTAACAACATTTCTTTAAATATTGGTTATGTTATACCTTCTATAATAACCTTATTTTTAAAAAATTCATGCAGAGCATGAATGCAGAGCGTGGAAAACAGACCAAGTCCCATCAAAACTGATGAAAAGACAAGAAGGTAATACAAAAAATCTTTTGTCAAAACTATTAATTACCACATTAAAAAAAACTATTAGAATAGAGTGATTAAAAATTATGTCGTATTCCTCTTCTGGTAATTGTGAAACTAAAATGCATTTTGAGGATGGGAATCTCTAACTAAATGTCTATTAATATTTGTTAAAATATATAGTGATATATAAAATAAGAAAGAAATTTTACCAAAATATCAAAAAAAAGAATTTTTTAAAAGAATTTATTAACAAACCAAATGACCACAGTTACTAACATTTCCATATTACTAGATCTCTTGATTTCTAAGACATATATAATAAAAGAATTTGTCAAAAAAATAAATTCAATAATCAACTGTCGAAGGATTTTATACATATCAATGAATCACTATCATTAATAAGAGTTTTTCTTCTGTTATTATTAAATGTAAAAAGTTTACATAAGATGCAGATAAAAAGAATGTAGTTGAAAGGACAGACTTTCAGAATCAATTTATGTTTTTATGCAATTATATAAATTTTACATACTTTGAAAAGTTTAAAAAATGTGGTACATACATATTAATTTTATGTTATATGTTATGATCTCCAAGTGTTTATATTCGTTCAAGAAGATTGCCTTCTCTTTTCAGTTAACTATTTTTAAAAAGAGCTACTTTACATCTTATATTTCTTTCAGTCTCATAATACTTATAACTTTATACTTCTCAAAGAAGTTAAAGCCAAATGCCAAAACACTGTGGCTACAAGTTGTTATTTTGGACATTACTGTTTTTTTTAAATCTAATATTGGTCAGATGTCTCATAAAGTCTGCTAAAGAAAGCAAACTCTACTTTCTCATGAATGGAAATACAAAAAGAAACTCCTACATTGGACTTTGTATATTCAAAATAGCATATATTTTTATAGTTATTTTTCACTGATTACTGTTTATTCAATGTTTAAAATTTCACCAGATGGAATACTTCAACAAAAGTGAAATGCCTTTCCATTTTTTTAATTACCTGCTTATTTTCTTCAGAGTTTCCAAAAATCCCTTTGAGGAAGCAAAACATTCCCTTTTCCCACCTTACAGCTTCACTCTACTAAAGTGAAATCGGTATCTATAGTTCAATATAAAGAACAACAACAAGCATGATTTCTCCAGGCAAAGCTCTGACACTATAGGGAACAGATATAACAAATAAAAGAAAAATAAAGGAAGTTATATATGTCTGCTGGTCCAAAGTTGTATAATTCCCAAATTTTAAAATTAGTATACACACATATATACTGACTGACTTTAAACATATTTATCTATCGTTCCATTTGTTACATTAGCTAATGTTTATTAAACACTGTCATGTACCAGTGTCCTGTTCTAAGCACTGAGAATACAGAGTGACCCAGATATAAGCAAAAGCCTTGTCTCATGGAATTGATCTACTTGTAGTGAAGGCACACAATAAAATAGTGATAAGCGTTATCTTGACAATTAAAGCAATGAAGTTATATAGCATGACTGTGGCTTTTATATTAAATGGTAAAAGAAATTTTCTCTGATGATGTGACATGTAAACTGGTATCTGAAAAGCATGAAGGAACCAGTCACGAGAAGATCTGAGGCAAGAACATTCTAGGCAGAGACCAGTTGAATGTGTGGGAGTTTGGAATGTTTGAGGGTAGAGACAACAGTGTGCCTAGTACACAGTAGAGCTGAAGAGAGGCCAATAGGAGACACGAGTCAAAGAACATTTATCAGGCTACTGCAATAGTTTAAGCAGAAAAAAATGTTGGCTTTTGTTGAAGTGGAAGTAGTAGAGATGGAAAGAGGTAGATGAATTTGGGGTATGTTTGAACAAAGGGCTTCCTAATGAATTGGGTATGAGGACGGAAAAATAAACATCAAAAAAGATTCTATATTTGGGGAATGAGAGACTAAGTCAGTGGTGGTGGGGGAGAACCAGGTTTGGAGGGAAAAATCAAGAGTTTAGTTTTAGCTACATAATGCCTGAGATGCCCATTAGATATTCAAACAGAGGTAACAAGTAGACAGTTACATATGAGTTCCAAGCAGCAGTCAAGGCTAGACATAAAAATTTGGAAGTCATCAGTATATAAATAGTGTTTAAAATTTTGAAATCACCTGGCGAAAGGTTTTTAGAGAAATAGGCCACAGTTGAGGGTCTAGGGTATTCCAATGTTGAGAAGTTAGGCAGAGAATTGGAAGCCAACATAAGACACTAAGGAAGCCAAAGTAAGTTAGAGGAAAAAGAAATGCAACTAACTGGTCATCTGGATTAAATGCTTATAAGAAGCCAAGATGAGAACGAAGAAATGGCCATTGGACATGGCAACATAGTAGTTATTTGTGGTCTTGACAAGGACAGTCTCTATGAAGTAGTGTAGTCAAAGCCTGATTGAAGTGGATTAAGAAGCAATTGCAGGAAAGGTGGTGGAGTCAATATCTACTAAAACTCTTTCAAGAAGTTTTCCTTTAAAAGAAGAAATAAGGCAGTAGTTTCAGGGAAATATGGGGTCAAGAGAAGTTTGGTGTGTGTGTGTGTGTGTGTGTGTGTGTGTTTAGAGAAAAGATGCTAGAGTATATTTATATACTAATGAGAACAATCTGGTAGAAAAGGGGAAACTGATTATGCAAGAGAATATAATTATAGAAAAGGTCTTGAGAGGTAGAAGGGTTAGGATTCACAGTATAAGTAGGGAGGTTAGTTTTTGATAGGAGGGGACATAGAATGGCAATGGAGGGAAGGCAGAATTGCAGATAGGCTGATAGATTTGTGGTAGAAAGATAAGGATGTTACTAGGTGAATAGTTCTATTTACCAAGATGACATAAAATTCAACATATGGAGTGGGAAGGGAGTATAGGTTGGAGGAGGAGTAAGTAGTTGGAAAGGGGGAAAGTGAACTCTATATATACACACATACAGACATAGCCATACACATATACATAAACACATAGTGGGTATTTGTGTGTATGTTAATACATCATAGGAAAAAGACCTAGTATATAAAATATTTTAAAGCCATTCTTACTGAATATTTTTGAGACATCTTATTAGAAGGACCTGAAACAATTCTGTGATTTTCAAGGACTCTTGTAATAGAGTTCTCTTCTCCTAATGTAGAGATTGAGGATTTCTCAATGACATAGACATTCCACATGTTTTGTTATTTTTGTCTATTATAGAGTAAAAGGCAGAAATATTTTGTTACTATTCTAATTCAAAGCCTATGAAAATTAAAATTAGTTTAATCTTGAAAGATGTGTATGTATACTCAAGCTGGAGGTTTCCTCAAATTACCATTTTGGAGGGTTTTAAGCCCCCCATTGAATTAAAAAAGAAAAAAAAGGCAAATAGGCTCTAATCATTTAGTAAAACAATACTTTTGTTTTCATATGAAAAACATCAGTACCATCTGTCAGTTAGGAGAAACACATGGGCAATAAATATGGTTGTTTTGTTCATTGTGACCTCCCTATCCTATTGGAAGGATATGATCTCTTAATTGTGCTTGGATCTTTATTTCTGGATAGGCTGTATGTAATTCAATGTGTTGAATTTATAGGTGCATATGGGTTTGATGTAAAATTAGATTGTGAATAATGGAATAAGATTGCTCTCCTTTTTTTTTGCTGTTTTAGCATAGACAAAAATATAAAGATATATGTGTACATATAAATATGTATTTGGTTAAACACTTAATATTTAAATGGCCATGTCAAATATTAAATGGTAGATGTCAGCAGTTGCAGTGTATTCAAAATAAAAGTTATAAAAATCTTTCTAGCACAAATCCTAAAAAGTTTATTAATTTAATACTAAATAGTACATTTATATAAAATACCAGATAACATCTGTCTAGGTTGAGACATTTAATTCCTCATAAAGCAATTATTTGACTCATAAAAAACTGCAGCTGAAGTCATTTCTCCTTCCTATAAGAGTGAATATGGTTTTTAAAATGTATCTCTCTGTAACCTATCATAAAGTTAGTTATCATTAATTATGGATTTAGCAGTGTACCCATCTACTCTTACAAAAGGAGGAAAAGATCTGTGAGAATAAGGAAGTGCAGCACTATAGTTTTTTTCTCCTTGTTATTACTGTTTCTCTTTGGTATCTATATAGAACTTCAATATATGCCTTCCACTCAGGTTCCTTACACAGACTATGTTCTCTTTTCTGGTTGTATAACAAGATAATAGAGAGATAAACACAGTAAAAGGGTGTTAACAATTGAACTGCAATCCTACCTATTATCTACTTTGCTATAGCAGTGAAGTAGGCCAGACTTACTAAAGGTGGTATTGTTGTCATCTTATAAAAATCTACTGTAATATTATGATGTTCCATGTAAATTTTCATGTGCTGGCATGCTTACAAGTTAATAGTGTTATAGAATGCTCAGCTCTCAATGAGGGATTGTTTGTGGTGAATTGCATTACATATGTCATCTATTTGCTGAAAGAATATGGTGTTTAGCAAAACTACCTGCTGAGCAACATAGTAACATTTTTGTACAAAGTACAAATTACTAATTATTGTATTTTATTTTTCTATGATTTCCTAAGAGGCATTACCAGGGTCTTACAGATGGAGTAAGCCTGTTTATTAAAATATCTATTAGCAAATAAAAGTTACAGTTCTGGTGGTTAAATTTGTGACTTTTTTGTACTGTTGTTTGATGCAGGTTTAATACATTTTTAGTCTCTTAAATCTAGATGCTTTTTATATATATAATTCTGGATGCAAAATCATAGCTGTAATTTTTCAAGATAATTAATGTCATTAGGGTCAAGGGATAAATTCACATAAATCATTATAAATAGATATATATTTTTGTAGTGATTTCATATCGGCCAACTATTTTGTGAGTTTCAATAAATTAAACTGTTCATTGCAGAGGTGATACGGTACATAAAATTACCGAAAACCAAAAGATACACATAATGTCCAACTATTCAAACAGCTTTAGACTATTCATTCCAAAAACATGCAATAAATTATGATTCAGTGATTTTTCTATATTCTTTTAAAAGTTGCTGGTAATAAAATACATAAAAATTACCCTTGGGTCACCTGGGTGGCACAGCCAGTTAAGCATCCAACTCTTGATTTCGGCTCAGGTCATGATCTCATGGTTTGTGAAGTTCAAGTCTTACACTATCAGTGCAGAGCCTGCTTGGGGTTTTCTGTTTCCCTCTCTCTGCCCCTCCCCTGCTCTCTCTCTCTCTCTCAAAATAAATAAACATTTTTTTAAAAGTATCCTGAATTAATCAGAATAGTATTGTAGTTGTATCTTACACTGGACTCTTATAATTCTTCTACTACAGTTCCAAAAGCCAGTGTAAAATTAAAACTAGTTATAAAATACTAGAAACTTTCTTCTCTTATACAGATATCTTAAGTAGTCTTCAGAAAAATCACATACCATTTTTAAAGCTTCTTTCCCTCATAATAAAATGAAGATAGCCAAACTAACTTATTACATCAAGTGGAACAATTTTTATGCTGAGACTAAATGTACTCGAAGGCAATTTCAGTTGGCAAAGTACCACAGCGCAGATTCAACCATATGAAATATTTACGTTTTTAAACTTTGACGTATTTTCAAAACTGGCATTTTCTAGATTATTAAGTACATTGTAGGTTTTATAACCACAATTTAATCTCTAATGATAGTAAATCAAGACATCAGCTACACTTACCTAAGATAACTATTTTCTTAGCTATTTTTTTTTTTTGTAAAAGATTTATGTTTATGCCCAAATTTACTGAAAATTTGATACCCAATCTCCTGGTCACATTTCCAGTATTCACCAACTGTTTTGTACTAAGCAAAAATTGAACTCAACCTAAGGACAGAAAATATCAACTCCAAACAGGAAAAAATAAGTCTGTCCACTAATGTTTTCTGAAACATAAGATTTCTGCTTAACTCTAAAGAAAAAAAAAAAAAAAAAGTCATTCAGGCTATTCAGAAATTAGCTTCCATGTCTCATCAAAATGAATCACAACAGCGAGACACAAAGAAAAGCAATACCTCCCTGTAAATGCATTTACAGTCAGAAGTTAATGAGCCAGAACATTTAGGAATTGGGTCAAATCCTATCTATATAATAAAAATTTCAGGGTGAAGGAAGACAGGAACTTATTTACTGAACACCTACTATGTGCGAAACATACATAGTTTTTTAATCTGTTCAATCCTCAAAACTGCCAAATGATATAATAGTGTATTTTTGCAAGTGATGAAGCTGTAGCATAGAGTTAACTGGCCTAAGGCCACACAGAAAGAATATATCCGTACTCCATTTTTTTCATGAACATCTGTAAGTATTTTGAAATATACAACTGTTGGGTTTTTGGTTTTTGTCAGTTTTAGCCTTTCAAGTCATTTGTGCAGAACCCCACTCTTTTTCATTGTAAAATAATCACATTTGCAAATTTGGAAATGTCACAAAACAAAACAAACCAACCCACCCACCCTGTAATCATTCACATAAACACTTCCATCAATAATTTTATGTAACTCTTCCAGTCTCTTTTTTCACCCTCCTAGGCCAAAAATCAGGCAGGGTAGTAAACATAACACTAGCTGGACATGGGGGGAGAGGGGGCTGATGGTCCATACTCAAGGCCAAAAAGGAAACCAGAGATGAAAACTCATCTGAAGAACGTTTTAAGCCATGAAAACCATTCATCGGCCCTGGGACGGAGGTAGGTTAGGCTGACTGAAAAATCTTCAAAATTACTCCCAACTGTAGTCTGTCCTTTGGAAAGCGCGGTTATAAAAATGTGAAGAAATGCGTATATCCAGATATTTTCAACTGGACTATCACTGTAAAATCCCAGTGCAATTTAAGGTGGTTAATGTTAAGCATTCAGACTATTCCTTTTCTGAACCACCTACCGCCTTGATTCTGGGGGCAGTAATCTAATCAGATTATGACTAGTGGAAATTTCTTCAGATCAGAGAGCTAAGAAGCCAGAGTACAGGCATACTTTCTCTGTCGAGTAATGCTTTCGCCTTTTTACACTAGTTTCTCTCCACTCCCTAACATTTCTACTTTCCAGGACTCCAGAGCCTGAGGCCTAACACAGCCCGGAAAGCCTCGGTTCAAGGGGCAGCGGGGCAACCCCGGTGCACGCCTTGCCAGAGTGGGCACAGTTGTGTCTTTCAATCGTTGCCATCACGCTGCCGCGCGTGCCGGGTAAACACACATAGGTTTCTTAGCGCTCTGGCAGCCAGAAGAAGGGCCCGCCCCAAAGGGGTGAAATTGCTGATACTCTCCCGAGAGCCTGGGAGAAATCCGGACGGAAAGAAACGCCCACAGCAAACGCCAGGCCAGGAGCATCCCAGCAGGCTGTGCGCGCTCCTACAACTCCCATCATGCTCCATCCGGGACAGCACTGCTCCTCGCAGGAAGGCGGCAGTTCACCCCGCCACCTGTCTAAACACATTCTTTAATACTCCTCGGTGTGCCTCTGGCATTTTCCGGTGCTCTTCAATCCCATAAACAAGAGCACCAAGTCTGACTTCCTAAAACTCCAAGGAGGCGTGGCTTCGGGACCGGAAGAACGTCCGGTTGCCTAGGGAACGCTACGCGCCTAGGCGCCTGCCCAGCCACTGATGCTCCGGCTGTGGCACAAGCTACCAATTCACCGAACTTGTAGAAGCGGCTTTGCTCAGTAGCAGGGATTCTTCCAATGGAAGCATAGAGAAGAAGGCTGAGAGACGCCCGATTCTTAACCCAGAGACGGATACGAGCGAGTGGCCCATTCCTGTACCTCTTCAGCTCCTGGGCCCGCAAGACCAACCTCAAAGACCAGGTATCTCCCTGCCCCCTATCTGTAGCCAGCGCTGCCACCACCGCCACCACTCCCGCCGCGTTTTAGAATTGCGTTTTAGAATTGCTTTCTACTCTTTCCTAGTTTGTTTTTGTTTTTGTTTTTGTTTTTACTGTGTACCTTGTTTCTAAAGTTTAAGAGGTGGAAAAGGAAAGCTGGTTTATGCGGTTAGTATAAGGGACCCCAGAAAACTCGTTGAACTGGGTTGGGCATATGTTTGTTTGGTTTTAACACCGCCCAGTTTTTTGTTTTTATTCGGTTTGTGGAAAACGTAATTGAAATTTCATCATTAAAAACTAAAAGCCTAATAAAAATGCCTGAAGTACTAAGAGTGAGCTATAATTCACTCTAGGAATACTTCTTAAAGTTTACAAAGTACCATTCGTGGTGTTTTCTCTGCCCCACCACTATCTCTGAGGCCTACCTTCCAAGCCCTTTACTGTCTGTGGATAACATCCTAATTCTTCAAGACTCTTCTGGCAACAAGTAATCCTTTAGAAGGAATCTCAGATCACAATCAAGAGAATTGATTGGCTGGTGTGCAGAGAGAGGAAAACAATAAAACAGTAAGATAATAAACTGGAAAGGTAGATTGGAGCCACGCTGTGAACCTTAAAAGCTATGGGAGAAAGTTTGGGCTTTATTCTGAAAGCCAGTAGTTCTCAATAGTAACTGTACATCAGAAACACTGTGTAACTTTTCAAAATACAGATGCTCTAATCCCTTCATCAGAATTACTTCAAGTAGTTGATTCCCCTGTGCAGCAAAAGTTGGCAGGGCTTTAGACATAGTGAGCTACAGAAAACTTTAATTTTATCTCCCACTGTGCACATAGGGCATTGTAAATAAACGTTAAGTGGCTTAAATTGTTATCTTTTCTTCTTTCATGCCTGCAAAAATTAAACTTACAGAAATGAATGATTACTAAGAAATAGAAGCATGTATAAGGCTATAATTATAGCTTTTAGAACAACTGACTTCTAAATTGTATGCCCCCAAATATTTCATTAACAAGCATTAGGTTTGATAATCCATGAAAAAGGGTTGGAAAATCACAATCCAGGGTTCTATGGAAAATTGAATGAATATTCAAGTATCAAGCTTTTGACAGTCAGTGCTTTATAGTGGATGCTCAAAGGAGGAGGATGTGAGAAGTAGTCATTTTTTTAAAAAATCTGTTCAAATTGTATGAAAAATGGAAAACAAGATATTGCCCTTATATAAGCATGTTTGGTACAATAAATAACAAAGTGAGTAATAGCAAATCTACTTTCAATTAAAATGGTCTGTGTGAATTGCTTCATATCAGAAGGCTAACTTAAAGTAGATTCTACAAATGCTCCTTAAGTGGAGATTTAAAGGAATTGATGGAGTGAGAGTTGAATCTCCAGCACAAGGAGAAAAGTGGCACAAGTGGAGTACCTGAGATCAAACCCATCCCTTGGATAAAACAACTGTGGCTCTGTTTTATAGGCCCCATGCTTAGGTGGGGCATTGTACCTTCTCTTTTCTGAGCATCATTGGAATTCAGTTTTGAAATTTCCGTATGATCCCCCAACAGGCCTAAGCAAAATCGATGACACAGCCTCCTTTTGGATGCACTTGTCTTGGAAACCTCATCATTTAAGTTGCTGCAAGCTCACAGCCTTCAAGGAATGGCCTTGCCTAGGATAGTGTGGGTTAAAAAGTACTGAAGGAGCTGGGGAATGACAGGCTTCTGGAACCTTAGATGGAGATGAGAATAAATCAATTAAATGAGATGACTATTTAGAGAACTCAGAAATGATGGTTAAAATAATAGGAAATACTTTGGACACAGGCAGATTGCAGTTGCTGCTATAGCAGTCCGGGCAGCAGTTGAGAGCTGACAACAGGGATATCTCTCTTCTGCCATCACATTATAATGTTTTGGGGAGGGATGGACCCAAAGGGAGCACCTTTGGAAAGTTTCATTTGGAATGTTCATAGCAGGTTATGAACAAGCAATATGTCTAGCAATGTATATTAAGATAAATATATCTGTTAGGATTCTTTGTTCCTATTGATAGAAAATGCAACCTAAGCTGGATAGAAGCAAACAAACAAAAACAGTAAATTTAATAGTTCAGATTATTGCATAATACAACAATGGGCCTGGCTTCAGAAAAAGATTTAGCCAGTGGCACAAATAATGTAGCTAAAATCTAAGTTTTTCTCTCTTTTTTTTTTAATCTGCCTTCTAAGCTTCCGCATTAGGCTTAGCATGAACCCCTTTGCCCATTCATTGTTCCAGATTTCCAGAAAAGGCTGCATATATTTTCAAGATCATAAGTGGCATAGTCCACACAATACTGAGTTTAACCACATTTTCTTCTTAAATATTATAAATTACAATGAGAAAAGTACAGTTATTTCAAGGGCATTATTCTGTGTGTTACCTAGGGTTGTAAGCTGCCAATCTGCATTTCAGTTAAGGCTCCTTTGTGATAATCAGCTTAAATTCTGTTTACTAAATACAGAGCTACATTGACATGGTTTTTATCATTATGTCTTTAAATTATTAAATTTTTGATGCACATGCTCATATTTTCCTTACCTAAAGTGCCTGTGATTGATATATCATTTTTACTTTCTGACTTGCAGCTGGTTTGTAAATATTTGAATCACATTATGGGATTGCTAGACAGACTTTCAGGCTTGCTTGGCCTAAGGAAGAAGGAGGTTCATGTTTTGTGCCTTGGGCTGGATAATAGTGGCAAAACAACAATCATTAACAAACTTAAACCTTCAAATGTAAGTATCTTTTTTAGATGCTTTAAGTATTTTCTGCGAGAGAAAGTTAATATGCGGAATTATTTTGTTTGCCATCATTACTTCAGATAATCATGTTATGAAATCCTGTTAACCTTGTAGTACCTTAAAGTAATAAATGTCAGGGTGCCATAATTTGCAGTGTATTTTATGCAGGTATACATTAGTAATACTTGTCTTGATAAATATGTCTTGATAATTATTTAAATTGGAATATTTTCCAAATGTCTTTTTTTCTCTAAAGATGCTCACAGATTTGCAAAGTTTACTCTTAGGTAGCATTGCCTTCTTTTTGGCTCTTTCTTAATAAGCAGAGGGAAAGGTAAATCATTTTTATGGGTTCTATGGATAATTAGACAGTTTACCAGGAGTGTGGTATACCTATCAGTAGTAGTAAGCAGAATGACTTTAAGTCGTAGAAGTAATAAGTATATGAAAATATAATTTTAATAACTGTAAAATATATAAAGCTATACATTCAACACATGGTACATAAGTTGAAGTTAGGTTCTGCTACACATAAAGAAAACGCACATAACAGTGGACTAAATAAGTAAGAGGTTTCTTTTTCTGTCACCTAAATAAGTCCTGAGGAGGTATTCCAGGGCTGCGGTCAGTTGTGACATATCCAGGCATCTTCCATCTTTCTGTTATGCTATTCCAAGTGCCTGGTTTTCATCTTCAAGATCTCCACATGGTCACCTTGGTTAACTATTATATCCGTATTCTAAGTCACCAGGAGGAGAAAAGAATAAGCTGAAGGAATAGACCTTCTTCCTAAATAAGCCCTCTTTAAAGAGCTTACCCAGAAGCACCAACTGATGATTCCTAACTTACATTTCATTGGCTACCCCTAACTATAAATAAAGCTGGATTTTTTAAAGTTTATTTATTTATTTTGATAGAGAGAGCGAGAGAGAATGGGGGGAGAGGGAGAGAGAATATTAGACTCCTCACTGTCAGCGCAGAGCCTGTTGTGGGGCTCCATCCCCCAAACAGTGAGGTCATGCCCTGAGCCAAAATCAAGAGTCGGCCACTTAACCGACTGAGCAACCCAGGTGCCCCTAAGCTGGATTTTTTTTTTAAAGCAAGGCATACTGCTGCTTCCAGGAATAATAAGGATCCTGTAAGTATAGAAGGAGAGAATGGATATTGAATAGACAACTAACATTTACAGTTGTAAATACACTTATTTAGGTAAAAGCCATTAGTGAAAAATGTAGAGTGAAAAAATAGACTGCATACAGATGGGACAAAAAACAAGCTCGTACTTTTAATGACTAAATGGCTAGAGAATGGGAAATATTGCTCCTAAATATAGTAGTTGAAGATGAATTTTATTGTCTTCAAATAATGCTTCAGGTTGGGCAGAATAGACAGCCTTACTACTACTCCATTTTCTTTTGCAACAGCTTTGGTTTTACTTCTGTTTAGTTGGAGATTGCTTTGGAATTACAAAAACACCATTATTTCTTTTTTTCTGGTCATTATTCCCTTCTACACGGATGAGTTTGCCACAGAAAAACAACTAACTGCTGGTGTATCTTCAGGTTGGAGATAGTTTGAGGCAGCCAGGATAAGAAGTCGAAGATGGATTTGGAAGGCAATTTAGTTAATTTAAGGAGTTCGCCACTGAGTTGGGAGTCAGCTCAGGCATACATGCTGAAGTCAGGCAGAGATCAAAAATACCACCTTTGGGGTGCCTGGGTGGCTCAGTCCATTAAGTGTCCAACTTCAGCTCAGGTCATGATCTCACGGTTCATGAGTTCGAGCCCCACATCAGTCTCTGTGCTTTCAGTGAAGAGCCTGTTGGGATTCTCTCTCTACCTCTTTCTCTGCCTTTCCCCTGCTTGCATGCACTCTCTCTCTCTCAAAATAAATAAATAAACTTAAAAAAAATACCAGCTTTATTTAAAAGGTTGATTTTGGAGGGTGAGGTTAGGTCTGTTCAGAGGAGTTGCTAACACTCTATTGTATTGAGATTGGCCTCCCAAAATTTCAAGTTTTCCTCCTCAGGGAAAAATCCTACTCTTCTAGGTTTATTGAATGGCTAAGATCAGATGAGAGTGCATGCTTGTGATAAGCATGTGGCTTGTGATAAGCATGAGGAAAGAGAGGAAGAATGAAGAATGCTCAGTTCACTTCACAAACTGGGCAAAGGAGTAATTCTTTTCCCATGGAGAGGAATAAATTGGTGGAGGGGAGATTGAGAAATAAGGAGTATCATTTAATGAAGTTTTCTCTATATGAAGACAGGAAAAAAGAGATTCTTCCCCAATAAGGCAAAGATCAGGTCAAAAAGCCCACATACGTTGGAGTCTATCTCCTGACTTTGTGATTATACGAAATTTCTTTATCAGTCCTTCAGAGGAAGATAAAGCAACCTACCCAGTTGGATGGGGTCCAGAATTGAATTTAAAGAACAGTGAGTATATGTTAAAAGTAGAGCCATACCCAAATGTGCCTGGGCCCATAATCAGTACTGTGGATCAGCTATCAGAAGATCCGTATGGGCAAATGCTTAAATTCAGTGACTGGTGACCTGCATTTCTGTGGGTAAAGCTGTCAGCAATAAGCGAACAAGATTATAAGGAAATTTTTTAAGCAAAGGCCTATTCTGTCAGAGGTGTTTACACTTTTCTCCACATCAGAGGATAGCCTCAAAGGTAAATTTTTTTGTTTTGGTAAAACTGATCTCAAATAAGTACAAAATTATTGAAACCAGAGCCACCATTAATAACCACAAAATGGACCAGTCCCCCAATGTCTACTGTACTCACATTGGGAGAAATAACATTAAAAAAACAGAATAGAAATTACAGTTTCTTTTTCCATCCTCCCCAACAGTATAGTAATCTTATGTTCCAAAATATGGTTATTACCATAGGAAGAATCTTCCTTGGTATGGATGCAAACAGCTTTCTTACCTGAACAAGGATATTCTTTTGAAGACAATGGCTCTTAGTTTTTAAATTAGCTATGGATTTGTTTTCATAGTTTCTTTTGTCATTTCTAGGGATTTGGGTCAAAAAGAGAAGGAGACAGCATGCTCAGTCTGGATCTTAAAATAATTTTTTTTTTTTTTTTTTTAAAAAGAGAGCACATGAGCAGGGCAGGGGGCAGAGGGAGAGAGAGAGAAAGAAAAAGAGCAAGAGAGAGAATCAAGCAAGCTCCACTCTCAGCATGGAGCCTGATGCAGGGCTCAATCACACAATCCTGGGATCATGACCTGAGCTGAAATCAAGAGTCGGATGCTCAGCCATCTAAGACACCCAGACACCCCTGTGATCTTATAATACCCCCATTTCAGACTGGTTTTGTAACCTGTTAACCCTGCCTAACACACCACATTAGTCAGGAAGAGCCCTTCGGAAAACCTGGGTTCACAACCAGTAACTAAGGTTTTTTAATTAATCTTCCATTGTTTTCCAACATCCCTGTCTCTCTGTTACCTCTGGTGAACTACAAAACTAGCCTAGACTTGCTATACAGCTATTTTAAGGGGATGATCACCTACTTTCTAACACCACTTCCTGAGATTTAATCTTTAGGCAACTACCCTGTCTCCTTGAATAACTGACCTCTAGATCCTAAGAACACAGTAAGTTGCTTTGCTTTTTTTTTTTTTTTTTAATTTGGTGCTAATAGCCAAAAGACCACTTGAAAAAGGCCCCCAATCTCTGTCACACAGGTATAGATGATAACCCTTGTTTCCTCAGTGTCTCTGTACTGAAGAAATCTCTTGTGAGCTTACATCCACTATTAGAAACATTTTTAAAAGTTTATTTATTTATTTTGAGAGAGAAAGAGAGAGAGCATGCCCACACAAGGTGGGGAGGGGCAGAAAGAGAGAGGGAGATAGAGAATATCCAAGCAGGCTCTGGGCTGTCAGAGCAGAACCTGACACAGGGCTCAATCCCACAAACCACAAGAACATGAACTGAGCTGAAATCAGTAGTCAGACACTTAACCGACTGAGCCTCCCAGGTACCTCTAGAAAGATTATTTTTAATGAATTAAGTGAATTATAGAAATCTACAATGCTCTATCAAGAAACTTCTTGCAAAAGAATTTGCAAATCTTATTTTATAGTAACGTCTCTTTTTTTTGTCTGTGGATAGAAGCAGTTTCTAGGTAACTAGATACTTCCCGGCCCCAAAATGGCTTTAAGCTATCTTAATGCTTATTTATTGTCAATGTATTGAGGTTGCTGGTGTTTTCTAAACTGATGAATGGGGGTGGGGAGGCATTTTAACCTGATCACTGGAGAATCTGGTCTTAGCTGTATTTTCTTAGAGATGCACTCTATAAATATCTTTCTTTTCCAATTCCCAACCACCCCCCCTTTCCCAGCATAAATGCCATTATACTACCACATCATCCTGATTTGTATGATTTAAAACAATCTGAAATATCTTGCATGTTTGATTGGTAGCTTGTTTATTAAACGTTTCCTCATAAATTTAAATTCCTTAAGAGCATATATCTCATATTAATCAACACTAAATCCCAAATAATATTGCAAGGTATATAAGTGTATTTTGGGTGAATGGACTGATGGGTTATTTTTCTATTTTCATTTTTGGGCAGGGAATGATGATTGATGGCACCAAGGTTATCATGTTTAGTAGACCAACCAAATAGAATCCTCTCTCAGAAATCCTGTTCTATTCTTGTTAACATTAGTCTATCCTTGGGCTGTGTCAGATAGACTATTCCACTGAGGTGATAATTCCTATACTCTTTGCTTGCTTTGTACCATTCCCTGAGCAAGTTAGAGAATGACCAAATGTATTTGTTCCTAGATAGAGCAGAGGACGATTAATGTTGGAGATCATTCTCTAGAAGAAAATGAATCCTGCTTGAATCTGGAAGCACCAGCTCACATACCTTGTTTTATCCTAATTAATTTGTGGAATTTCTTCTTTCTAATTATCTTACATTGCAACTTTAGAAATGATGGGAAGAAAAGAAAGTTGATTAATTTTATCCCTGTTAATTAAAACAGCAAGTTAAAAGAGAAGATCTGGAAACAAAGAGTTTGTGCAGAAGCTGGGTGATTGTGAAGAGACTAGGCAAATGTTCTAACTACAGTTCAGTGAGGATAGGGCTATTCTTTTGAGGTGTATCTTCTGAGATTTCTTTTTAAAAAAAATTTTTTTTAATGCTTATTTATTTTTGGGAGAGAGACAGAGCACGAGCAGGGGAAGGGTGGAGAGAGAGGAGACATAGAGTCCAAAGCAGGCTCCAGGCTCTCAGCTGTCAGCACAGAGCCTGACATGGAGCTCGAACCCACAAACCATGAGATCATGACCTGAGCCGAAGTCGGACACTTAACTGACTGAGCTGCTCAGGCGCCCCTGAGATTTCTTTAAACATTTAACTTCCTTGCTTTTTTATTACTGTTATATTTTTCCTGATAATAATAGCTGATGATTTTATTATGATTGTGATCAAAATCAAAAACCAAAACAGTGGGTTATTTAGGGACAACAAAAATTAGGAAACTCTTTAATCCAAAGTTTGTTTTGCAGTGAAGAAACCCTAAGATCTGAGGCAGGACTCTGAATCGCAGGAAATGAATTCTAACATAAACAGAAAGATATTTTTGGAAGAATATAGGCAGCTCATAAGAAAGAAAAGCTGAATAAACAAACTTCAGAAAAGCAAAACCGGGCATCTCTAGGGAGGCCTTTTCACTAGCACATTGCTACTAACGTGACTAAGCTCCAGTGACTTTTCAGCTTCTGTCTTTGCATTTGAATTTTAAATTTCCAGAAGCAGACTACCAAATTAAATGTAATGGTGTGAGGCAACAGTTTTCTTTCTACTCCTGCTGTTTTCACACAAAAGCAACATGATGAACTAAAGGGTGATCTTTTTTAAGTTACACTGTGATTGATTGCATGGAGAAAGTTGGAAAGAGACTGAAATCAGTGACTATAATTATATTTGTTGAGTATTTACTATGGGCCTGACACCTTATTGAGTATTTTGCATTCATTAACTAATTTAATTCTCATGATAACTTTACAAGTTACAGATAATAACAGATTTCACATTTGAGAAAACTAAGGTTTGGAGAAGTTAAGTAACTTGTCTAAGATAGCATATTAACAATTAAGAGTAATTACAAGTTTTTTGTAATAAAGCAAAGCAAGAAGTGAGCCTGACAGAGCCTGACATGGGGCTCAATTTCATGAATTGTGAGATCATGACTTGAACCAAAATCAGGAGTCAGATACTCAACCAACTGAGCCACCCAGGCACCCCAGTTTAAGGCACTTTAATTGCCAGTTTAAGTCACTTAATTGACTTTCTAACATGTCTCCTGCTGTACTTTTGCCCCCTTGTATCTCTTCACACAGAATTCCCCACCATGACCTTCGAGGCTCTACCTCTCTTTTTTTTTTTCTTTTAAATTTTTTTTTTTCAACGTTTTTTATTTATTTTTGGGACAGAGAGAGACAGAGCATGAACGGGGGAGGGGCAGAGAGAGAGGGAGACACAGAATCGGAAACAGGCTCCAGGCTCCGAGCCGTCAGCCCAGAGCCCGACGCGGGGCTCGAACTCACGGACCGCGAGATCGTGACCTGGCTGAAGTCGGACGCTTAACCGACTGCGCCACCCAGGCGCCCCTCTCTTTATTACATACAGCTCTCTGCCTTACTCAGTACATTTTAGATATACAGGTCTTATACTTTTCCTCAGTGACAAGTTCCTTCCTGCATTGGGGTCATTGCACTGGCTAATTCCTTTGACTGGAATATTCTTTGCCAAGATCTCGTCATAGCTTTTCTCCTTTTTGATATTTACTCTTGGGTCAGATGTCACCTCCTCAGAGAGGCTCTTCCATGCCCCATACCAACCTCCTCCCCCATTGCCTCCCATCCCCAAATCACCTTTCATTGTACTTATCACTGCCTGAAATCGTGTTCATTTGTAGTTTACTTGGTTATTGCTGTTTACCTTCTTTAGATAATAAGCTCAGTGAGAGCAGGGGCCATGTATATTCACCATCTAGATATGAGAACAGTCCCCTATTGTATATAGAAACTCATTAAGTATGTGGTGAAAGATTACAAAGTCCTGTATGTGAATTTGGAATGACTCATCAAACCGCTTTAAGGCTGTGGTAACTTGCAGCAAGCCACAAAATATGAATTAAGACATACACATTATACAGATTCATATTAGTAAACCTTAAACTTCTGTAAAGCATTCACACACTGTGATCCCACTGTAAAAATTATAATTTTGTTTAATTCTGTCATCTCCTTAGTGAAAAATTTTAGAATTGGATATTGGATATTTTTTTTAACCTGAGGAATAATTCATCTTTGGTAATTGCAAATTTCTAAATTTATCTTTTCTCTTAAAGGCTCAATCTCAAGATATAGTTCCAACCATAGGATTCAGCATAGAGAAATTCAAATCGTCCAGGTAATTCACTTTATTATGCTTGTGACTAAGAAGTTTTGGGTGGAAAAGTGATAATATTAGATCTACCTCATCATTCCTTCTACTTTTAGAAAAATTAATTTGTTGTTTCAGAAATCCATAAGTATTAAAATATTTGTACCACTACCTGTGGATTATTTTTCAGAATTTAGAGTTCAGACAAATTCTGATAATCTCTCTAGCAAGGAAAACATTTTTTATATGTTACTCATTGAAAAATATTTATATTCAAAAATTTATCTTATGGGACTTGTACTTGAAAATTGATTCAAATTGCATATTGTATATCCAAAGGTGGCTTCTTTGAAAAAATTTAAAATTTTAAATAGAAGTGACACCTTAAGTTAGTAATTTATAAGGTAGTCATTGTTTTGTTTGGTGTTTGATTTTGTTTTGTTTTTATTGTCTTTTTCTGTAGTTTGTCTTTTACAGTGTTTGACATGTCAGGTCAAGGAAGATACAGAAATCTCTGGGAGCACTATTATAAGTAAGTATGTTTATGAATGTTAACTAGATGATTATATTTTAATAACAAATAACGATTAACAGATAAATCCAAAAGATTACATGGGCTAGGTTGCAATGTTTATTTTTCATATAATTTAAGCACATTTTCTAATTTAAAAAGGTACATGATCATACTTTATATTATTTTTCAAAGGCTTCAGGCCCTTCATGACTTTGGTTCTTTGCATATGCTGTTCTCTCTGTTTTTAATGCCCTCTTTTATTTTGTTTAAAGTTAATATAGTCATGCTTTAAGGCTAACTCAAAAGTCACCTCCTCTGTGAAATTTCACCATGTTGCCCAGGTATTCTGTCCCCAGCATTCACATAGTACTTTGCCCATTCACACCTCTGTAATCATAATTCTTAGGTCTTAAAGTCCTGTACCATACCTGCCTCCATAGTGAGAGTATGAATTCCTCAAGAGCAGGGATTATTTCTTATTAAGGTTTTTTCTTCAAGGCCAAGTATGATGCTGGACATATACATCAGTACATATTTATTGAATAAATTTAGTTAAAATAATAGTACTAACAGTTGATCCATTTTTCTATAACCAATTCTAAACAAGATATTTTTCAGCATATGCACATCAAGTGCTCACTAATCACTGCAGATTATCAAGTTACTAGGATCCAAATGTATTATATCCTCTCAAGATTTGCATGTGGTATTAAAATGAATTCATTAACTTCTATTATTGCTAGGACTCCTTCATATATAAGCAATGTAAATTACTTTTGGAGTCTGAAATTATAATCAGTATCGTTTGACTAAATGCCCTTTTGTCATTATGAACTCTTGTTTTCAATGGTTATGACATGACTGCCAGATCTGATTTTAATTTTTTTTGATTAATTCTTTCCTGCAAATGTGCGATAAAAAAATACATAGAAAATAGTACTTTAAAAAAAGGAAATGTTTCTCTTTTTTTTTTTTTTTAAGTTTATCAATTTATTTTGAGAGACAGAGACAGCATGAGTGGGGTAGGGGCAGAGAGAGGGAGAGAGAAAATCCCAAGCAGGCTCTGCACTGTCAGCACAGAGCTTGATGTGGGGCTTGAACTCATGAACCGTGTGATCATGACCTGAGCCCAAAACCAAATGTCGGATGCTTAACTTACTGAACCCCCCAGACACTCCAAAAGGAAATGTTTCTTATTTTAATTCCTTTTTCTTCAAAATCTTTTTGGAAGAAGTTAATTATGAACACTATAGATAAATTGTAGGTTGAAAAGTGAATATGGTTACTATGGAGAAGTTTATAATAATAGTAAATTTATATCTTGTATCTCTATATTTTTCTAATTATGAAAGAACAAATTCATTTTAATCTGTTAGACTGAAAGAGGTTAAAAAGATTAAGTGTACTGTTGGCAAAACAAGTCATTCTTATGGTGGGAATGTAACATCTTTTTCAGGGAGATTTACCAGTATCTGTTAAAATGAAAAATGTTCATGCCCTCCAGCCATCATTTTGCTGCTTGAAAAGTATCCTATGACTAACACTGGTGGGCAAAGATATACACTGAAAATTGTGTGTTGAACCCTGTTTATAATGACATATCTCAATTATAAAAAGAAAAATAGTATTCTTAATAAAAATATGTGCTTAGTATATATAGAGAAGAAAAAAAATAGGTGGAATGTACACCTAACCATTAATAGCATTTGTTTTGGGAACAACAAGATTATAAGGGAAGTTTACTTTGTCATTTATATGATTCTATAATATTAATTATTATATAATTTTTGCATCTTATCCTTATAATATGAAAAAGTAATAAAATATAAAATATAAGGAGTGCACTTTTTTTAATATTTGAAAAATATAGAAGAGAATATACAAAAGTTGTTTTCCATAAATCTCACTACTAATAAATTTGCTATTGTTAATCTTTTTTGTATATTTCTTCTTTTTTAAAATATAAAATACACACTTTACATAATTGAGAAAGGAACATTATAAATTGCCATATATAGTTTTTTATCCTGCTTTTTCAGTTAACATTCATGATAAGAATAAATCAGGAAAAACATACAAAGAATATAACTAATGCATGGCTACCTGTTATTTTTTCATATGCTTATGTCTATTTTTTGGTCATTTTTCTATTTTTGGACATAAAGGCTTTCCTCAGTTTTTGAAGATTATAAACAGCCCTTCAGTTAACACATCTTTCTGCATAAATCTTTGTCATAGTCCATGTTTCCTCAGAATAAATTTCAGAAATAAAATTACTGGTTCAAAGTGAACATTTTTAAAGCTCTTGGTAGATCTTTCCAGTCATATCAATTTCTATGGCTACTACTAATAAATGACTGGTGATAATCTGTATTCATTTTTTTTTAATGGTAGAAGAAATAGAACTAGAAAGTTGTTTTATTTTTATATTCGTGTGATTACTAATGATATTGAACTTTAAGATAATAACTTACTACTAGAATAAGTGATTCACAAAAAAAGTATAAATGTCCAGTAAATATATGAAAAGATATTGAACTTCACTAGCAATTAATGAAATACAATGTAAATATGCTTTTAAAATGGCAAAAATGGAAAACTGTTAAGAAGCCATACAGGAAAGGGGTGGGAAAAGTACTGATATTAGTATAAGTATGATGTTGATAAAGCATGTCTGGAATACAATTTGTCAGTGTTTATCTAAAACTTTTAATTTTGTATATATTCCTAGAAATTTTAGTCCTAAGAACAAATCTTAAAGTATCAAAAAATTTAAAAATTGTATTTAGGAGGATGTTTATTCCAAACTTTTTCATAATCATGAAAATTAAGAATAATCTCTAAGTCCAACAATAGAAGTTTGGCACAGTATTTGATGACACCATGCAATGAATGGGTCAGAGGGAATCAGTGACTTTTTTTTAAGGGGCAGTGAGATCTATAGGTGAACCCTTAAGCCAGTTCAGTAGCTGGTTATCAGTAGATGGTTATCAGTTTAAAAAAAATCAAACTGAATAAAATAAAAGCTATTTGTAATTATTTCCAAAAACTTATTTCAAATATAGTTATGTATACTTATGTGTCCTCTTAATGTAAAATGTATTTATCACTATGGTTAAGGTAAAAAATACTGGTATAGTGTTTCATGTTTCATACAAAGGTAGCTCAAACAAGAGGCGCCTGGGTGGCTCAGTCAGATAAGTGTCCAACTCTTGATTTTGGCTCAGGTCATGATCTCATGGTTTGTGAGTTTGAGCCCCGCATCAGACTCTGCACTGATGTGTGGAGCGTGTTTGGGATTCTCTCCCTCTCATTCTGTACCTCCCCTGTTCATGCTCTTTCTCTCTCTCTCAAAATTAAAAAAGCTCAAACCATACTGCAGAAAAAGATCACGGAAATGTTTATATATCAGAAAGTCAGGATGTAAAACAGCAAGATTCCATTTAAATACAAATGTAGATATTCATATGTGAGTATACACAAAGAAAATGTCAAAAATGATTTACACCAAAGTATTAATAATGATTGTATCTGTGTAATAGAATTATGATTTTACTTGTGATTTTTAAAAATTATGAAATAACAAGTCATTAAATTTACCATATTATCAACCGAGAACAAATTACTTTACATAAAATATGACTAATGATAATATATTAATCACTCATATAAACTAATAAATAAAGAGATAATACACAGGTTAGGAAATGCAGATGAATACTAAATATGGAAAAATGTATGAGTTTATCGTTAATTTTTCTCATTTTTTATGTTACACAGAGAAGGACAAGCCATTATTTTTGTCATTGATAGTAGTGATAGATTAAGAATGGTTGTGGCCAAAGAAGAACTTGATACTCTTCTGAATCATCCAGGTATGTTTGTGTGTTTGTGGCATCTGTGCTTGAGGGTCTGTTTACATGAGATGTTTTATTCTTTAGTGTTGGCAGAAAGTGTTACTGGTGTTATGTAATTATCTCTATTTTAAAATTTTTGAATTTTTTTTGAAATATAATCAATACAGTTTTATATTAGTTTCAGGTGTACAATACAATGATTCAACAATTCTAACAGTAATGAGTATATTACTCCCCTTTATTTTCAATTTTAAAATATAGTAATTATGCAGAACTCATATCTTTACCTGTAGCACATTATATATGTTTTTTTATTTTATTTTTTTAAATTTTCACGTGTTTTACTTTTGCATGTACTTTTTAAAATTTTTATTTAAATCCAAGTCAGTTAACATATAATGTGATAATGGTTTCAGGAGTAGAATTTCGTGTTTCATCACTTACATATAACACCCAATGCTCACCCAACAAGTGCCTTTCTTAATGCCCATCACTGTTTGACCCATCTCCCACCCAAAGCCCCTCCAGCAACCCTCAGCTTGTTCTTTATTTAACAGTCTCTTCTGGCTTGCCTGCTTGTCTGTTTTTTATCTTATTTTTCCTTTTCCCCTATGTTCATCTGTTTTGTTCCTTAATTCCACATATGGGTAAAATTATATGGTATTTACCTTTCTCTGACTTATTTTACTTAGCATAATACATTCTACTTACATGTCGTTGGAAATGACAAGATTTCATTCTTTTTGATTGCCGAGTAATACTCCATTGTGTGTGTATGTGTGTATATGTGTGTATATATATACGTATATATATATATATATATATATACGTATATATATATATATATATATATACATACATACCACATCTTCTTTATCCATTTGTCAGTCAGTGGACATTTGGGATCTTTCCATAATTGGGCTATTGTTGATAGCGCTGCTGTAAACATTGGGGTGCATGTGCCAATTTGAATCAGCATTTTTGTATCCTATGGATAAATACCTAGAAGTGCAATTGCTGGGTCATAGGGTAGTTCTATTTTCAATTTTTTGAGGAATCTCCGTACTGTTTTCCAGAGTGGCTGCACCAGTTTGCATTCCTACCAGCGGTGCAAAAGGGTTCCTCTTTCTCCACATCCTCACCAACATCTGTTGTTTCCTCAGTTGTTAGCTTTACCCTTTCTGATAGGTTTGAAGTTGTATCTCATTGTTGTTTTGATTTGTAATTCTCTTATGATGAGTGATGTTGAGCATCTTTTCATGTGTTTGTTAGCTATCTGGATGTCTTCTTTGGGAAAGTGTCTGTTCATGTCTTTTATTCATTTCTTCACTGGATTATTTGTTTTTTGGGTGTTGAGTTTGATAAGTTCTTTGTAGATTTTGGATACTAACCCTTTATCTGATATGTCATTTGCAAATATCTTCTCCCTGGTTGCCTTCTAGTTTTGTTGATTTTTTCCTTTGCTGTGCAGAAGCTTTTTATCTTGATGTTCATGTTTGCTTTTGTTTCCCTTGCCTCCAGAGACATGTCTAGTAAGAAGCTGCTGAGATCAAGGTCAAAGAGGTTGCTGTCTGTGTTCTTCTCTAGTATTTTGATGGTTTCTTGTCTTACATTTAGGTCTTTTACCCATTTTGAGGTTATTTTTGTGTATGGTATAAGAAAGTAGTCTAGGTTCATTCTTCTGCACATCGCTGTCCAGTTTTCCCAACACCATTTGCTGCCTTTATTCCATTGGATATTCTTTCCTGCTTTGTTGAAGATGAGTTGGCCATATGTTTATGGGTCCATTTCTGGTTTCTCTGTTCTGTTCCATGAATCTATATGTCTACTTTTGTGCCAGTACCATACTGTCTTGATTACAGCTTTGTAATACAGCTTGAAGTCCAGAATTGTGATGCTTCCAGCTTTGGTTTTCTTTTTCAGAATTGCCATGGCTATTCAGGGTCTTTTCTGGTTCCATACAAATTTTAGAATTGTTTGTTCTAGCTCTGTGAAGAATGAAATTTCAAAGGTTTTGCAGTGTTTTCCAGGTTGCCCCAAAATAAAAATACCCTTTTTTTTGGTTGCATAAAAAGAATAGGTGTCAGTAGCCAAAAATATAGATTGATAAAGAAGAAAGGAGGAAGTAAAATTCCATGTATTTCACCATGTATTTAAAATTATTTTGGTTATGGGGTGCCTAGGTGGCTCAATCGGTTAATGGCCAACTCGATTTCGGGTCAGGTCATGATCTCACGGTTTGGGAGTTCAAGCCCCACGTGGAGATCTGCACTTACAGTGAGGAGCCTGCTTCGGATCTGTCTCCCTCTCTTTGTCGTTCCCCCACTTGCAAGCACATGCTCGCCCTTTCTCTCTCTCTCTCTCTCTCTCTCTCTCAAAAATAAACATTAAAAATAATAAAATAAACAATAAAAATTATTTTGGTTGCCATTTTTTCATACATGTATGTATATATAGGTATGTGCAATCACAGCATTTCATATATATTTTTTCTGAGAAATATTTTGAAATAGATCTTTTATGTTTTTAAACTCTAAATGCCAGCCTCTATCCCCTTTTAAGATACCAGTATTAACAATTTGGTATTTTTTTTCTCATTGTTATTTATTAAAATCAGATCATATTCTCTATACTCTTCTGATCTGTCTATTCTCAGATAACACTGAATGATGGAAATCCTTTCAAGTCAAATTGCATATATGTAATTAGTCTTTTTAACGGTGCCTAATATGCCATACTATGAGTGTACCACATTTATTCTATCATTTACCAATTGATGGATATTCTTTTTTTTTCTCCACAGTACAATTCTCCAGTAAGTATTGTGGAACTCTGCATTAATAGCTTTACTCCTGCAAAAAGATTTTAAGTGGTCTTTGTGCTATGACTTTTAGGAAGAGGTGGTGGTTTAAAAGAAGTGTAGATTTAGTAGGAATAGAATGGGAAGAGTGTGGGGCTTTCTAATAATTCTTCCTGCTCAACAACAATCACTGGTATTTTTATCAGACAACCTAAGCTTATTCAAATATTTGGGGTAATAATTATCTAGCTCGTACTTTTTATGTGACTTTTTCACTTTTAAAAACTTAGCAATCTTTTATCAGGGTTATCTGCTTTTCTCCATTGTATATTCTTGCCTCCTTTGTTGTAGATGAATTGACTATATAAGCATGGATTTATTTCTGGACTCTCTATTCTATTTCATTGATCTATGTATCTATTTTTCTTTTACCAGTATGATACTGTTTTGATTACTGTAGCTTTGTAATATAGCTTCAAATCTGGGATTGTGATACTTCCAGATTAGTTCTTCTTTCTCAAGATTGCCTTGGCTATTTGGGGCCTTTTGTGGTTCCATACAAATTTTAGAATTATTTGTTCTATTTCAGTGAATAATACTATTGGTATTTTGATGGCGATTGCATTAAATCTGTAGATTGCTTTGAGTAGAGTGGACATTTTAACAATATTAATTCTATCCATGATCATAGTATATCTTTCCATTTGTTTGTGTTGTCTTAAATTTCTTTCATCAGAGTCTTACAGATTTCAGAGTGTAAGTTTCACCTCCTTGGTTAAGGATTTTGTATATTAAAATGCAATATGTGTTACAGATTTTTGTGTATATATATAACAAATATATAGCAAAATTTTGTATATTAATTTTGCCTCCTGCAACTTTACTGAATTCATTTATTGGTTTCCAACAGTTTTTGATGGAGCTTTTGGGTTTACCATATATAGTATGTCATTTGCAAATAGTTAGTGACAGTTTAACTTTTCCCTGCCAGTTTGGATACCTTTTATTTCTTTTTGTTGTCTAATTGCTGTGGCTAGGACTCACAATACTATGCTGAATCAAAGTGGCAAGAGTAGACATCATTGTCTTGTTTTTAATTTTAAAGGAAAGATGTTCAGTTTTTCACCATTGAATATGATATTAGCTGTAGGTTTTTCATGTGACCTTAGTATGTTTAGGTGTTCTCCCTCTAAACCCACTTTGTTGAGGGTTTTTATCATAAATGGATGTTGTATTTTATCAAATGCTTTTCTCCATCTATTAAGACGATCATATGGTTTGTATCCTTCATTTTGTTAATGGGGTATATCACACTGATTTATTTGCTAATATTGAAACATCCTTATGTCCTTGGAATAAACCCAACTGGATTATGGTGTATTATCCTTTGTTGAGTTTGATTGTCTACATTTTCTTGAGGATTTTTGCCTCTGTGTTCATCAAAGATAGTGGCCTGTAATTTTTTTTTTAGAGTGTCTTTCTCTGGTTTGGGTATTAGAATAATGCTGGCCTTATAGCATGAATTTGGAAGGTTTCCTTCCTCTTCTACTATTTGGAATAGTTTGAGAAGAATAGATATTAACTCTTCTTTAAATGTTGATAGAATTCACCTGTGAAGCCCATTGGTCTCGGACTTTTGTTTATTGGTAGTCTTTTGATTTTTTTTTTTTATTCAGTTTTGTTACAAGCAATCAGTCTGTTCAGATTTTCTATTTCTTCCTGATTCAGTCTGGAAAGATTATATGTTTATAGGAAATTAATCCATTTATTCCAGGTTGTCTAATTTGTTGGCATATAATTTTTCATAGCAGTCTCATAATCCTTGACATTTTTGTGGTGTCTGTTCTTCTCTAATTTCTGATTGTACTTATTTGGGTCCTTTCTGTCTTTTTGTTTCTTGATGAGTTTGGCTAAAGATTTATCAGTTTTGTTTATCTTGGTTTCATGATCTTTTGTGTTGGTTTTTTAGTCTCTATTTCATTTATTTCTACCCAGAACTTTATTTCCTCCTTTTAGTAACTTGGGGCTTTTTTTGTTGTTCTTTTTCTATTTCTTTTAGATAAAGGCTCAGATTGTTTGAGATTTTTTGTTTGTTTGTTTCTTGATGTAGGCCTGTATTGCTATAAACTTACCTCAGAACTCCTTTTGCTGGCTTGGGCTCCTGGGTGGCTTAGTTGGTTAAGCATCTGACTCTTGATCTCAGTTTAGGTCATGATTTCACGGTTAATGGGATTGAGCCTCGAATCAGGCTGTGTGCTGACAGTGTGGAACCTGCTTGCAATTCTCTCTTTCCCTCTCTCTCTGCCCCTTCCCTGCTCTTTCTCTCTCAAAATAGATAAACATTAAAAAAAATTGCTTTTGCTGTTTCCCTAAGATTTTGAAGCATTGTGTTTTCATTTTTGTCTGTAGGTATTTTTTATTATTTCCTTTTTTATTTCTTCATTGACCCATTCATTGGTTGTTTAGCCTCCATGTATTTGTGTTTTTTTCTGTCCTTTTTCTTGTAGTTGATTTCTCGTTTCATACCAATGTGGTCATAAAAGATATAATATGAGTATTCTTAAATTTATTGAGACTTATTTTGTGACCTAACATGTTCTGTTTTGGAGAATATTCCAGGTCTACTTGAAAAGAATGTGTATTCTGCTGTTTGAGGATGGAATATTCTGTATATATCTGTTAAATCCATCTGTTTAATGTGTTGTTCAGTGCCACTGAACAAAGTTCCTTATTGGCTTTCTGTCTAAATGATCTTTCCATTGATGTAAATGGGATCTTAAAGTCCCCTACTATTATTATATTACTGTCAATTTCTCCCCTTTATATTTATTAATATTTACTTTGTATATTTAGATGCTTCTGTGTTGGGTGCATAGATATTTACACTTGTTATATCCTCTTATTGGATTGATTTCCTTATCTTATTTATTGCTTTTCTATGTATTTTGTTATAATCTTTGGTTTAATGTCTGTTTTATCTGGGGCCACCTGGCTGCCTCTGTGAGTAAAGTATGCGACTCTTGATCTAATGGTTATAAGTTCAGACTGTACACCCACGTTGGGTATAGAGATTACTTAAAGATAAAAAATATTTAAAAAATGAAAAATAAAAATAAATAAAATAATATTTATTTTGTCTGACATAAGCGCTGCTACCCCAGCTTTCTTTTGCTTCTATTTGCATGGGAAATCTTTTTCCATACCCTCATTTTCGGTTTGTATGTGTCTTTAGATTCTGAAGTAATCTCTTGTAGGCAGTGTATAGATGGGTCTTGTTTTTTTTTTTATCCATTCAGTCACCCTGTATATGAACTTTTTAAAATTGATGTATAAGTTGTGTATAGTCAAATGCTTAGATCTTGATTATATAGTTCACTAATTTTGACTAATGCATACACTCATGTAACTACACTGCCTATCAAGAAACATTTTCATCACCCCAGTAAGTTCTTTCACACTCCTTCCCAGTCAATACTCCTCACCTCATACCAGAGAACTTCTAATCTGATTTCTGTCGCCAGATTAATTTTGTCTATTCTACAGTTTCATGTAAATGGGGGAGGGGGAACACATACATTTTTGTGCATAAGTTTTTTTATTTGGCATAATGTTGTGGAGAATCATCTATATTGTTTTATATATCACTTGTTTATTCCTATTTATTGCTATGTAACATTCTGTTGTGTAAATATCCAACAGTTTGTTTATCCAGTATCCTGTTGATTGACATCTAGACTGTTTCTAGGTTAGGGCTATTATGAATAAATCCAATATGAACATTCTTATAAAAGACTTTTTTGTAGACATGCTTTCATTTCTCTTTGAAAAATTCCTAGGAATAATACTGCTGAGTCATAGGATAGACATATGGATCAGATTTAAAGTAACTGCCCTTTGATTTTTCAAAGTGGTCATACTATTTTACATTCTTAACAACATATATGAGAGTTCCAGTTTCTTTACATCCTCTCCAATGATTGATGTTATAATATATTTTTTTCACTTTAGCCTTTCAACAAGGTGTGTAATAGGATCTCATTTGCTTTTAATTTCTATTTTACTGATGATTAAAAATGTTGATCACTTTTGCATATTTTATTAACCATTCTTGTACATTCGCTTGTAAAATTTCTTTTTAAAAATATTTATTTATTTTGATAGAGAGTGTGTGCAAGTGGGGGAGGGGCAGAGAGAGAGGGAGAGAGAATCCCAAGCAGGCTCCACACTGTCAGCGCAGAGCCCAGTGTGGGGCTTGATCTTACGAACCATGAGATCATGACCTGAGCTGAAATCAAGAGCCTGATGCTTAACTGACTGAGTCACCCAGGCACCCCTCTCTTGTAAAATGATCTTTTTAAATCTTTTGCCCATGTGTTTAATTTGGTTGTTTGTCTTAGTATTGAATTTTAACATTTCTTTATAAATTCTAAATAGAATACCTTTGTCAAATATATGTGTTTTGAAGATTTCTTACCAGTCTGTGGCTCACCTGTTTATTTTTTTCACATTATTTTTTTTTTTAAGTTTATCTAGAGGTGGGGGGCAGAGAGAGAGGAAGAGAGAGAGAATCCTGAGCAAGCTCTACACTGCCAGCACAGAGCCCAATGCAGGGCCAGTTTCACACTGTGAGATCAGGACCTGAGCCAAAATCAATCAAGAGTTGGGCACTCAACCAACTAAGCCACCCAGGTGTCCCATTTTCACAGTATCTTTTAATGAACATATTATCTAATCTTGGTGAAGTCTAATTTATCAATTTTTTCAATTTTTATTTTTAATTTCAGTTTTAGTTAACATACAGTACAATATTGGTTTCAGGAGTAGAATTCAGTGATTCATCACTTATATTCAACACCCAGTGCTCATCACAAGTGCCTTCCTTAATACCCATCACCCATCTAGCCTATCTCCCACTCACCTCCCTCCATCAACCTTCATTTTTTCCTTTTAATACAAGCTTTTTATGTCCTCTCTAAGAAATCTGTGCCTACTGACTTAAGATTACTAACATGTTCTCCTATGCTTTCTTCTAGTAGCTTCATAGTTTCTGTTTTTATGTTTAGGCCTGAGACCCATCTTGAATTAATTTTTGCATTTTTTTTTACAGATATCCAATTATCCCAAAATACATTTGTTGGGGAAAAATTTTTTTCGCTGAATTACTTGTCCAAATCATTTGACTTTCATGCTTATTGAATATAATTTGTGTATACGTGTGTGTCTATTTCTGGACTCTGTATTCTGTTCCCCTGATCCCTTTTATGTGCTTTTGCATTGTCTTTATTACCATAGATGTATAATAAATCTTGAAGTCAGGATAAATCCTCTAATCCTGGTCTACTTCTTCAAGATGATTTTAGTAGTTTTAGGTGTTCTATATTTTTAAATGATGTTTAAAATCAGCTTATTAATTTTGTAAAACTGTGCTGGGATTTTATTTTGATCATATTTGGAGATAGTTGAGATCTTAACATTAGACTTAACATTGAATGTTCCAACTCATGGACATGGTATGTCACTTCATGTATTTATCCTTTTCTCAATTTCTCTATCTTTTATAGTTTTCTATGTAGGTCTTACACATCATTCATTCAACTTATCCATAAGTTTTTTTTTTTTTATTTTCAAAGCTATTGTAAATAGTTTATTTTATTTCATATTCTAATGGTTCATTGCTAGTATGTGAAAATATTGATTTATATTATGGGAGGTTGTTAAATATACTTATTCTAGTAATTTTTCTCTAGATTTCTTAGAATTTTCTATGTATGAAGTTAACAACAAAAATTCTTCTTCCTTTTTAGTCTTTATGCCTTTTATTCTTTTTCTTGTCTTATTGCACTGGCTAGGACCTTCAGTACAATGTTGAATAGAAATGGTTAAGTCTTGGGGCGCCTGGGTGGCTCAGTTAGTTGAGCATCCGACTTCAGCTCAGGTCATGATCTCGTGGTTCATGAGTTCAGCCCCGCGTCAGGCTCTGTGCTGACATCTCAGAGCTGTCAGCACAGCGCTGTGCAAGATTCTGTGTCTTGCTCTCTCTCTGCTCCTCCCCTGCTCATGTTCTGTCTCTCTGTGTCTCAAAAATAAATAAAACATTAAAAAAAAATTTAAAAAAAAATGGTTAAGTCTTACCTTTTTCCTACTTTCTTCCTGCCCTAAATCCTGGTGTTTGCCACTCTTCCTTACTAATAAATGCCCTTTGTGACTACCCCCCCCCCAAATAGGGCACTTTCACCTGCATTAAAAACCTGGTCAGGTGGATATCCTTCTCCTCAATGATTTCCTTAATGGCATCTGGAGACTGTCTGCTACCTTTTGGTTGGCAGAAGCTACTTCTCCTGTTATCTTGATACTTTTTAAGCCAAATCTCTTTCTAAAATTATCAGGCCATCTTTTACTTTAAAAAGAATTTTTAATGTTTTTATTTATTTTTGACAGAGAGAGATAGGAAGAGAGAGAGCAAGAGAGAGAGCAAGCATGAGTGGGGGAGGGGCAGAGAGAGAGGGAGACACAGAATTTGAAGCAGGCTCCAGGCTCTGAGCTGTCAGCACAGAGCCTGATGCAGGGCTTGAACTCATGGACTGCGAGATCATGACCTCAGCTGAAGTCAGACACTCAACCAACTGAGCCACCCAGGAGCCCCATCAGACTATCTTTTATTAGCACTAAATCCTCCACTTTCCTTTTGCTTTATGTTCACATAATAACTTCACTTTTTCTTGAATCATGTTAGAGTCTATAGGGATGCCTTTCTTATAGCAATCCTGCACTCACATAAAAGCTACATTTTCAATACAAGATGAAAAGGTATTTCATGAAATGTGCAAGGTTTTCATGCCTGCTGGCATAACTGCAGCAATGGCTTCATGAATTTCCTTTTCTTTTTTTTTATGTTGGTCCTTATAGTGGAATCATTTACCTTGAAATGTCAGGCATCCACAGATTCAGACCTCAATCTATGGTACATATCAAGCAATTCAACTTTTTCTTGTAACGTCATAACTTTTCTTTGCTTCTTTCATTTCCAGGATGACTGGTGGGACTTTGTATGGGTGCCATATAATTCAAGGTTTACAGTATTGCACAAACTAAGGTGAAAAAATATGTGAGAACTGTAAGAGATAACTTTTACTGTGATACACGATTTACTGGAGAGAAGAATTCACATAGAGATGATTAGGGTCAAATAGCATTTTAAACAGATACTTTCAACACTTAAGCTCACTGCAACAGGTGCAGGAGATGACTTTGAAATTATCTCAGTGGTACAGTATGTGTTGCAGTTAATTTTATGCAGTTATGAATTAATACTGCATCTTTACATTTGTTTGCATATCTCTTAACTGAATGCTGCCATGTTTGGTCTATGTACATGTAAATTTTGATGAATTTTAACTTTTTATAATAGATTTGTATATCTTTTATGATATTAAATGATAAATTCATCTTGTATCTATATGTATCTTATGCATTCATGAGATACCTAACCTTTTCTTAATTTTTCTTCTATGTTTCTGGGCTACATGATTTGTTTACAGATTTTTGCAAATTGTTGGTGAATCTCCAAAAAATTTTCAATATATTTATTGAAAAAAAAAAAAGGCATGTATAAGTGGACCTGCATAGTTCAAGCTCATGTTATTCACTAACTTTGTCATTCATCCATTGATAGACACTTATGTTGTTTCTGTGTCTTACTCCCATTCTTTGCATCCAACATTTTATCATTAAGTATGCTGCTCAGTAGGGTTTGCTTATATCTTTCCTTATTAGGTCAAGGAAATTTTCTGTTATTCCTAATTTTCCAAAAGGTTCCATCGTAAACTCAAGTCATAGTTTACCAAATGCTTTTTCTACATCTATTGCAATGATAGTATGATTCACATATATTAAACCAAACTTACGTTTCTGGATTAAACCTCATTTGACTATTGATTATTAACCTCTTTATATATCATTGAATTGGATTTGCTGACACTTTGCTAAAGAGTTTTGTTTTTGTGCTCATGAGGTTTTTTGGTTTATACCTTTCTTAAAATGCTCTAGTCATCAAGGTTATAGAGGCCTCATAAAATGGGTTAGAAAGTATTTACTCTTTCTCTTTTTATTTTATTTTTTGGGTTGCATAGAGTTGGTATTATTTCTTCCCTAAGTGTTAGATAGAATATACCAATGAAGTCATCTGGGTTGGGATTTTGTGTGTGTGCAAGGAGTGTCAGGGAGTAGGGAGACTATGAATTATGAGTTAAATTTCCTAAAATGATATAAGTCTGTTAAAGTTTTGTATTTCTCCTTGGGTCACTTTTGGTAATTTATGACCGTATTTTTAAATTTATCTCCATTGTCAGGTTTACTGGCATAAAACTGTTTATAATATCCTCTCACTATCCTTTTAATGTCTATAAGATCTATGTATCTTCCTTCATTTCTGATATTGATAATTTATGTTTCCTCAGTTTTTTCTTGCTCAATCTTTTAAACAGTGTATTGATTATATTAACTTTTTAAGAACTCTAGCTTTGTTAATTTCCTCTGATGGTTTGTCTTTTTAAAATTTTTGTTAATTTTTGTTCTTTGTTTTATTATGAAAATTCTATACTTACATTGTATTTCAGTGTTTATTACCTTTTTCAGTTGGAAACAATTTTTTTAAGTTTATGTATTTATTTTGAAAGAAAGAGAAAGCAGGTGAGGGACAGAGAGAGAGAGAGAGAGAGAGAATCTAAAGCTGAGTCAGGTCTGCCCAGAGCCTGATTCAGGGCTCGAACCCACAAACTGTGAGATCATGACCTGAGCCAAAACCAAGAGTTGGATGCTCAATAGACTGAGCCAGCCAGGCATCCCTACATGTCACAAATTTTGATATGTTTGTTTTATTATTTAAAGTATTTTCTAATTTACCTTGTGAATTCTTTTTTGACCCTTAGATTATTTATTATATTTAATATAATATAAATATATAAATATAAATTATATTTAATATATAAATATAAATATAAATTATATTTAATATATAAATATATATTAAAATATATAAATATAATAATATAATATAATATATATATTATAATAATATAATATATAATATATATATTAACATTACATGTATAATATATATATTACCATTACATATATAATAATATATGGTATATATTTATAATATATAATATAAATATAAAATATATAAATATATAAATATAAATTATATTTAATTTCCCAAATATTTGAGAATTTTCGAGGTTTCTTTTTGTTATTGATTTCTAACTTAATTCCATTTGATGGAATAACATATTCTGTATGATTTCATCCTTAGGAATATATGGCCCAACGTATATGGTCTAGCTTGGTGACTCTTCCATCTGCAATTAAGTAAAATATGTATTTTGCTGTTGTTGGGTGAAGGGTCTGTAAATGTCAGTTGATAGATAGTGTTCACATCTTATACATTCTTAGTGATCTTTTTTGTCTATTCTATCAATTTCTGAGAGAGGGGCCTTGAAGTATCCACCTATGATTGTGGATTTCTTTATATTTCCCTTTAATACTGTCAAAGTTTGCATTATATATTTGGAAGCTTATTTATTAGATACATATGCATTTAATATTGTTTTGTCCTCTTGAGTAAACGATCAACACTTTTATAATTTTTAAATGCCTGCATTTTTCAGAGAGAGAGGGGCAAACTAAGAAACAGACTCTTAACTATAAAGAACAAACTGATAGTTACCAGAAGGGAGGTAGGGGGGATGGGTTAAATAAGTGATAAGGATTAAGGAGTGTACTTGTGATGAGAACCAGGTGATGTATGAAGTGTGGTATCACTGTATTGTACACCTGAAACTGATATTTCACTGTATATTAATTAACAAACTTAAAAACTTAAAAAACACTGACATAAAGCAAACTGCACGGAGAACAACAATAACCAAAAAATGCGGTCTTTTTCTTTAATACCCTTCATCTTGAACACTACTTTTTCTTTTTTTTTTTTTTAATCTTTTTTTTTAACATTTATTTATTTTTGAGACAGAGAGAGACTGAGCATGAACGGGGGAGGGTCAGAGAGAGGGAGACACAGAATCTGAAACAGGCTCCAGGCTCTGAGCTGTCAGCACAGAGGCCAACGCGGGGCTTGAACTCACAGACCCCGAGATCATGACCTGAGCCAAAGTCGGCCGCTTAACCGACTGAGCCACCCAGGTGCGCCGAACACTACTTTTTCTGATAGTAGGGTAGCCATGTGCGTTTTCTTACATTTACATGTGTGCATAATGTTTTTCTATCCTTTTCCTCCCAGCTTGTTTGTGTCCTTATGTTCCAAGTGTGTTTCTTGTAAACATCATATAGATATGTCTAACTTCTTTTTATCCATTCTGACATTCTCTGTTCCAGGGTAAATTCTAGCTGGACTAAATATTTAAATGTAAAAATCACAACATTACAGCAGTAGAAGAAACTATGGGAGAAGTATGGGAGAAGTTTAAAATAATTACAGGGCAAAAAAAAATAAATAAATAAATAAAATAAAATAATAAAATAAAATAAAATAAAATAAAATAAAATAAAATAAAATAAAGTAAAATAAAATTACAGGGCAAGAGGAGACCTTTCTAACTATAACACAGAACCCAGAATCCTAAAAGAAAAGATTGATGAATTTTACTATTTAAAAAGTTTTGACTTAGAAGAAACCATGAGAAGTCAAAGGCAAATGTCAAGCAAGGGGAAATATTTGCAGTTTATATCATAGCTAGAGGACTTTTTCTCTTACTACTTGTTGTGTTCCTACAAATCAATAAGAAAATAAAAACTTACTAGAAAAATGGGGAAAGGATAGGGTAAGATAGTTCATAAAAGACGAAATAGAAATCTCCTTTGAATATATAGAAAAATTCTTGACCTTTCTCAAAACAAAGTAAACATATTCTGGTAGTACTTTTTACCTATCCCCTGTCATATAGAAAAGATCAACAAGTTTGATAACACTCTTGTGGCAAGGGCACTGGAAACATTAATTCTTATCCATTGTTGTTGAAGTATACATTGATACAATTTTTAAGGGAAAGCCTTTCAGTAATCACTGTCAAAATAGCAATTTACATATCCTTTCACCAGCAACTCTACTTCTCATATTTAACCTATAAACATGCTGGCTCATGTGCAAAATTTGCTGTGTACACTTTTATTCATTTCAGCATTGTTTATAGTTTTAAAAATTGGCAACAACACATCTATCTCACTGGGAACAGATTATACAAATTATGGCACATAGTACTAACAGACAGTATTCTGCAACTGTTAAAATAGTGAAGAAACTGCTCATTATGTACTGATATGGGATGGTCTTCAAGATATGAAATTAAGTGAAAATCAAAATATATAAAACTGAATAGTCTGCTACTATCTGTATAAAGAATAATGTATAATAATTGTTTGCAAATATTTCTAAAAAGATGCCAAGAAATAGGTAATATGGGTTAACTCTTCTAGAGAGGACAAGTGGATAGCCTGGGACAGGTGGGAGGGAGATTCTTTTGCTGTATACCATGTTGTGTCTTCTGAATTTTGAACTATTTAAAGGTGTTATCTATTCAAAACTGAAAATATTTCCAAAATTGTAACAAGGTAAAAAAATATCTTGTTAAAATATCCAGCTTGTTATCTGAAAACTGTGACTAAAATCTAAAATCAAGATCTAGTTTATCTTCTACTTCATTGAAGTTTGCCTCCTTTCTACTGACAATAAAAACGAAATATTTAATCCCTTTGCAGGTGCTGCTCAGTAGCTGCTTAACGAGCCCCAACTCCCACCTCACTCATCTTTGTTTTAAAGCTCCAACCAAAAGGCAGATAGTCTTAAGAAGAAAGGGTTTTTGTTTGTTTGTTTGTTTGTTTGTTTGTTTTTAATTCTCCTATCATTCAAATACATGCCTGACAGTACATGTCTTCAAATGTTTGTGTATGTTCGATATAGAAAGAAGAGGTTGGAAAACAGTTTTAGTGAATTTTAGTTTTAAGAATTTGGGGGGAAGGACCAAAAAGCTGGAGGTGTGATGATCGTCTTATTTTCTCTTTTAGATATTAAGCACCGCCGAATACCAATCTTATTCTTTGCAAACAAAATGGATCTTAGAGATTCAGTAACATCTGTAAAAGTGTCTCAACTGCTGTGTTTAGAGAACATCAAAGATAAACCATGGCACATTTGGTAAAGTTTTATATTTACTTTTCATTTTATCATTCTGAAAAAAATCTCTGAGCTTCAATTTTTCTTTGCCAAGCTTATCGTGTAAGTGACGTAACATGATAGGATATAAGCTAGGGATTTTGTTGTATAGAATTGTGTCAGTGCAAGTGCTCATGAATATATGATTGTTAAAATATTTTCAAATCCTGGGGCACCCGGCTAACTCAGTTGGTGGAGCATGTGATTCTTCATCTTGGGGTTGTGAGTTTGAGTCCCACTTTGGGTGTAGAGATTATTTAACTAAGTAAGTCTTAGAAAAAAAAAAACTTTTAAAATCTTTTTAGGGATAGAAAAATATAAACCACTCTTTAAAAGAATAATTTAGCCCACTCAGTCACCCCATTTCAACCACACTGATTTCCTCTGCACATTGTATCAGCCATCTACAATCCCATAAGAACATTTGCACGTGTTACTCCTTTTATCCAAAATAATTTTCCTGACTTGCTATTATACCTCCTTCAGGAGAGAGACCCCTCCTGATAACCCTCCAGAATATTACTATATCTTACCTCTGTACCTTGTTTTTTCACACTTTGCTTTATATTTCTACTGCAATGTCTTATCTGGGTATTGCTTCTTTTATAGCCCGTCTTCTCATACTAGTGCATTAGCACCATGAGAGCTTGGATTTTATCAGTTTTATTCACTCTGTGACCCCTCGAATAATAATAGTGCCAGGTACTTAGTATGTACACAACAAAGTTTGGTTTATATGAGTATATAGAAATGGGAATAATAATTTCATTTGGACATACTAATAAAATTGAACTCTGCAATAATTAGTATCTGACATTATTATTCAGCGTTTATTTGGAAAGCGGTTTCTTATTGATACATTTAACTCCAGTGTGTCTTTCCTCCAAAATACTCCAATAAGGATTACCAGAAGTGATATATTAGTGTTTTAGTGCCGGCCTTACATTAATTTGAGCTTCCTTCTGTCCACCCACCTACCTTCTCCTGCTGCAAGATGTCCTTCTCTTTCCAGTTTCGCTTTTTTTAAAGAAGGTTTTTATGGAGAAAGGCCTAACAGAGGCAGAGAAATCTACTGCCTCTAGAAGGAGAAACAGAGTATGAACAAGGAGATAGTAGAGCTCAGAAAAGAATTTTTAGAACTAACCTTCGTTCTGAAAAAGGAATAGTATAAAAGAGAGCTTGAAAAAGCCCTTAAAATGCCTCAGTTACTCAGGGCCAACAGCATCTCTACCCAGGAGCAAAACACTGCATATCTTGAGTAAAACCTTACTTTGAAATCAGACGGAGAGTCAATTTTACTAAATGTCTTTTGAGTTGGATTTGAGGTTCTGTGGTATTTGGTTGGTAAAGAAAGGAGGGATTTTAGGTAAAGAAATATCTTAAGCTAGAAACATTGTATTTCTTTAAATCATACCTAAATTGATAATATCTAAAGTAAAATAATAGTACATTAAGAAATCTGTGTCTAAATTAGTAAAAGATATAGTCCTACTTTTAATTTTGGAATAGAAATTTACTTTGCAAATGGAAAAAATCTTTCTACTTAAAATAATCAGCGATTGAATTTTAATAGATTTATTTATTCAGTTGTGACACCTAAATATTTCTCACTGAGAGAAAAAGTAACATCCTGACATTGTAATGATGTGGAGTATTATATTGCCTGGTTCTATATTTTCTATATAACTTACAGAAGAAATTTATCTATAATATTGACTTCTTAATTCAAAAAATATCTCACTAAGTTCTAATTAGTGTTTCATTTGTTAAGTTTTTTTTTTATTTTTTGCTATTTTCTTTAAAGCATGTAAAAAAAATTGAAAATACAGTTATTTTTCTTTTCCCGTTTTACAGATAAAGGTAACACTCAATAATATGGAGATAAAATATGGTATCTCTCTTGCCTTAGGTACAAATAAATTTACTGGGCAATAAACAAGAGATTATAGAGAAACATAGCCTGGAAAATTATAGGAAAATTTCTGTGGTTTAATCATTGGTTTTCATCGTTGTACTAAACAGGTAGTCAACTCTGATTTTCAGGGTCTGATTTTGTTAATATTCTTCTTGTGTGTTCTTTGACTAAGTCCCTGGTACAATATGTATTTGCTTATTTACTCTCTTTTGAGGGCAACAGATAATGAAACAGATAAACAAGTATATAAAATGTCAGCTGGAAGGATGAAGAAAAGTAAAGTAGGATAATAAGAGAGAGAATAATAAGAAGTGCTCTCTCTGCGAGATCTAATTGAAGTCAGGGTGCAATTCATGTGAAGGCTTGGAGGAATAGCTTTCCAGACAGAGAGACCAGCCAAGTGAAAAGTCTCTTAGGTGAGAATGTGCCTGGTGTGTTCCAGGAATAGCAAGAAGTCCAGGCTGGCTGGAACAGAAATCTAAGGGGAAATTATAGGAGATGGGGCCATTGAGAAATAGCCAGGGACCATACCCCATTGGGCCTTGTAAGACATGGTAAAAACTTTGGCTTTTTTTCTAGTTATAGACCTGATGACGTGTTCAAAAGGAGAGGTAGAGTTCATACATTTGGGAATTATTAGGAAAAGATGCAAGGTTTTTAGTACAGTATTAACATCTCCAGTAAAGGGGGAAAGTTTTTCCATTGTATTATTTGTTTGGTTGGGACTATAGTCTTGTTTGGGACTATAGATGTGTGATAAAAATCAATACACTGATCTTTCTTGATTTAAGCATTTTAGTTACTGATGTTTTGCTACTGATACGGATAATTTATAATTTGCTTTGAATAATTATGTATCAATGCTGTTGGTTTCTTTCTATTTAAAAAATAATTCTATGATAAGTCATATTTGTAATCTAATAAGTAATGCCTTGGAAGTAATTTCTGATTTTATTAGCATCTAATTATTTTAGGTAGTTAGGTACATTTTTAAATCTTGCTTCAGCACAGTTAAAAGGAACCCTAATCATTCAGGAAATCTAATTGTTTATACTAAATGCTGTCAGTCCATGTCTTTGAAAAAGGTGATCTGATACTATAAAAATCCTCTGCCTTTTATTATGTTAGTCAATTTACCATCATTTTATAGATGCTAAAACTGAGACAGAGAGTTAAGTAATCAATCCAGGTTCCTGAAGCCAGTAGGTATAAGAGTATGATTGAAATCTGAGATTTTTTTATTCTGCCACTTCACCAAAGTTATAATCATAGGTTTATACCATACAGATACCAAATTCCATTTCAAATAAAGCCACTCCATCATGTGGCTAAATTGTAACCGAAGTCAAACATTTCTAATAAATAAATGCTCTTGAGTCACTAGGACTGGGCAAAGTAGAATAATAATTTTTTAGTGATATACTTTTTCAAATGTCTATATAAATTATGAATAATTTTATCATGTCTTCTTCCTGAGCACTTAGACTTTTATTTCCTATGTATATTCAGTTTCAGTGCTTAACCAGCTTTGCTCAGATATGTTACTAGAATATAATAATTTGCCATATAGCAAAATTATAATTATTTATTCTTATGTTCTATGATGTAGTGAAATGGATATGTTTCTTATGGATTTTATTTCAGTGCTAGTGACGCCATAAAAGGAGAAGGATTGCAAGAAGGTGTAGACTGGCTTCAAGGTACATCACAAAACACTGTGCATTTTCAGCCTTTATTTCCATTCCATTCACATTTTTTTCCTCCTTTTACATTTCATTTTTGTTATATCATAGCCTTTCTCCCTCTTGTTTCCATTTATTTCTGCTGTCAGAAAAAACAATACAGTAAGTATCCAGTACCTTGCTACATTTACTTCTATTACATTTTTCTAAAGGGTTTATTTAAATAAAGTATTTGCATCTTTACAATTCAATATATATGATAACTCTAGAAAATAATTATAATTTATGGCAACAAATTTCTATCATATCTAGTAATAGAAGCACACTTGAAATTTGGGACAAATTTTAGGCCTTACTGTCAATATTTAAAAAGTAAGTTTGCATGGCATATATCTTTTAAGAATCATGCTGAATTCTATGTATAGCTCCATTTATACATAGCATGTTTATACAACTCTTTTTTTTTTTTTTTTTTTGAGGTGGGGAGGGCAGAGAGAGAGAGACAAGAGAATCCCAAGCAGGCTCTGCAGTGTCAGCGCAGAGCCTGACATGGGGCTTGAACTCACGAACCTGTGAGATCATGACCTGAGCTGAAATCAGGAGTCAGACACTTAACCGCCCAGGCACCCTTACACAATTTTTAATACTCATTTAGTGTTATAAATACTGGTATTGTATTGATGTTTTATATATTGCAATTTTGTTATTCATCAAAATAGCTGTCATAGGTTGGTACAGGCTTACTGTATGAAGGAATAAATTAACATCTAGCATTTCCTCTAAGATTACACTGTTTACTAACCACAGGAATGGCTTAAAGAAGTGACCCACGCAGAGCAATGGGTGTGAATAAAACCAAGTTTTGTAGGTCTTTTTTATTACGGGACCCTGAGAGTCAGGCCAAAAATTGTCCATTTGTGAGTAGAGCTGAGGATCATTCCTATCAGGAATCTCCCTGCCCTGAGCAAGGGTGAATGACAAAATATTCTTAATTCTAGTTGTAGTCTTGTGGCTATAAATTTAATTTCTTCTACACTAACCCTTTAATACCAGTTATGTGTGATTTTGTTTTCTCTTATTCATGTCCTCATGAATCTAAGAATAGGCTGCTTGCCCATACAGAAAGAGACCTTTCTCTGGTTCAGAGTACTAAATGTACATCTGATAAATATTTTTATGTGTTATTAGTAAAGTATGGTATTAAGTAAAGTGCACAGACTGTCTTTTTTTCTGTCTTGTATTTGTGTAGACATCATGACATTTACCATTAAACTACAAAGAATATTATAGTCATATTTTACAATTAAGTAAAACATAATTGAGAACCTCTCATGGTTCGCAGAATAACTGGAATTTTTCTGTGAACACACCAACTTAGTTTCTTAGATTGCGATAAAGAAGTGGTTTACACTTCTGATGATTTAATGGGACTGATTCCCACGTAAAACAGATTACAGAGCAACATTCTACAGAAGACGCCAGAAGCATGTTTTCAGCCTTGATTTCTTACTTTACAAGTGTTTATTGCTCACAGTGAAGTTATAGCACAGAAAGAAACCCTACTATTGCTCATAAAATCATAGTATTGAAAACAGGTTGATAAATTATAGTTCTCTCTCTTTTTTTTTTTTTTTTTTTCCGGTTTATATTGTCTGCAATAATGATGCCACTAGGTGTCAGTAACGATCCAACATCGCAGTGCCACTTGCCAACTCTGGTCTAATTACCTAATTTTTGTGTCTTTGATTTTTCTGACTCATAATCTCCGCATCTTACCTCCCTTTTTGTACGGAGAATACACTATTGGAAATAGTATTATGTCTTTGTGTTACCATATTATTTTATGTAACATTTATAGCAGTTTTCTGTGAGCAGTTTCCCTATTGTATGTAGGGACCATGAATAGTAATGAAAAGCATTTGGGCTTTTGAGTCTAGCAGATTTATTCTACTACTTATTAACTAATTATTAACAATCATATATTATTTTCTTGTGAATATAATTTTGTCATCTATACAATTAAAAAGTAAAAGTCAAAAATTGTATGGGTTAAATGAAACACTCTGTTAAAGTGCCTAGCATAAGAAAAAAACCAATGAATGTTAAATTTACCCTTTCACCTAACTACTCTCTATTTATGAGAGGAAGAAACTTAATACCTAGATTAAAAATTGTATGGGGCTCCTGGGTGGCTCAGTTGGTTGAACGTCCGACTTCAGCTCAGGTCGTGATCTCACAATCCATGAGTTCGAGTCCCGTGTCAGGCTCTGTGCTGACAGCTCAGAGCCTGGAGCCTGCTTCAGATTCTGTGTCTCCCTCTCTCTCTGCCCCTCCCCTGCTCATGCCCTGTCTCTCTCTGTCTCAAAATTAAATAAAAACATTAAAAAATTTAAAAAAAAAATTGTAATCAGCTTGGTTATGAATAGGAGATCCTTTTTTTCATCTTTCCTGATGATAGTAAATAGCTTATTACCTTTTGATTCTCCTACTATCTCTCTGGATTTAAAAAGAGGTAAAAACCTATTTTGCAAATTAGGTAGCAGTTAATATTGGAGACTAGTCTGTGCCTATAGCTGTTAATTTATTAGCCAAACTTATTTTTATGTAAATTTAACTGTGAAGGATAGATATTCTGCATTTATATCTCTTCATTTTGCTTCCAGAATTCTGAAATTTCCTAGCATGATAAACAAGAAAGCCTCTGGTTCATTTTAATGAACAATTTAATCTTATTATTTTAAGGTTGAAAAATTTTGAGTAAAATATTAAATGACATATTTTGTGCCATGATTCCATTCTCTTTTGGAAGGATTCTCAATAATTATATATGTATTACAGCCCAAAGACAAGAACTCCTGAGTAGACTATGAAGTATTTTTTAAAACCATCAAAAAATATATAGAAACCATTGCAGAGGTATCAGTTGTTTTCCAGCTCTGAAACTTTCAAATGAGATATTTATAAAAAGAAATTTTTCCGCATGACTAATGAAATGTACTCATTTTATCACTTTATCTGTATTGAAAAGTTAATGCTTCCAAACTTTTAATATAAGACTTTTATAAACTATGCATATGGGTATTCCCATGAAAGATGGAGGAATGAACACATACTTCGTTTCTTCCCCTTCTCAAATCTCACTAACAGAAAGGGGACTTTTGTTTAAAGACATTAACCCACAAGGGCAAAAAACTGGAAGTGACAAAGATGTCAACCAAATTTTGAAAGCTGGATGCCTGATGCATGTTGAATGACTTAACAGACCTGAGAAAGGTGAATTCTGAACTAGCACTGAGGACAGCTGGAAAGCATCCCAATTTACATTTCAGATCCCCTCAAAGGCTTATTGATGGAAAGTGGAACTAAGGATGAGGTGAGGCTGAAAAGAGAAAACAGTTATATTTTCTTGCCCCCACAAAAGACTGAAGGTTCATTCTTGCAGAGAGTCAAACAATATCTTGACTGGGGAACACCAAGCACAACTCTGTGTGGCAGAGCTGATCTGAAAATGAGGAGTGATACCAAATATTGTAATCCTCGTCTTCCTTCTCCTACTTCTCCCAGAAGACACCGGCAGTAGGCAGGATATAAAAAGTCATCTTTGAGGAGTAAGACCAGCCAGAGAAAGACCTACAAGTATTAACATCAAAGATTTCCAAGAAAATGGCTTAGCTAGCTACACTAGAATAAAGACCACATTTGACAAGCCTTACACACATATTGAAACTTCAGTCAGCTTTATAGTGTTCACTCATACTTATGAGAAGGTGACAAAGGATCACCAGGCATTTGAGGACCTAAACATTATAAGTTATGGAACATTAACAAACAAAAAACAGATCGGTGGAAGTAGAATTTAATTTTTTTTAAAGATTTATTTGTTTTTGAGAGAAAACAAATAAGAGAGAGAGAGAGAGCAGAGCACAAGTAGGGTAAGGGCAGAGAGAGAGGGAGACACAGAATCCAAAGCAGTCTCCAGACTCTGAGCTGTGAGCACAGAGCCCTACGTCAGGCTAGAACTCACGGACTGAGAGATCATGACCTGAGCCGAAGTCAGACACCTAACCAACTGAGCCACCCAGGTGCCCCAGGAGAACATTTCAAAAAACTATTAGACTATCCTTAAAGGGATAAGAAAAGGTATTACTTTTTATTTAGGGAAAACATTTCAAAAAATGTATCAGAGTATCCTCAAAGGGATAAGGAAAGGTATTACTTTCATGACTATGACCAGGATACTACTTGAAAAGGACCAAAGGAAAAAAAAAAAAACAAGTTTTTGGAAAATATTAGAAGAAATTGAAAAGTCAATAAAAAGAAGATAAAATAGAAGCGTTCTCTCAGAAAGTGGAGCAAAAAGATAAAAAATATCGGAAAGAAAAAAAAAGGCTCCATATCCAAATAATAGGAGTTTTAGAATGAACAAAGGGAGAAGAAAGAGGGAGAAAAATCATCAAATAAATCACCAAACAGTGTTTTCTAGAACTAAATGATGAGTTTTTAGTTCAAAGGCCTCTTGAGAGTCCAATGCAGTGGATGAAAATATTCCCACACCAAGGCTCATCATTACTTGATTTCGACACTGAAGACAATGGAAGATCCTACCAGCTTCCTGGGAAGAAAATAAGAAGTTTCATGTAAAGGATAAGGAAGCAGAAATAGCATCAGACTTGTAAACATCAGTATTTGGAAGCTGTGAAATATTGGGCAATGCCTGGAAAAGTCCAAGGGGAAAATAAGAGAACTATATGCTCAGGCAGTATCATTGTATTGTGATTGTAGCATTAAGACATATTCAGCCATGCACAGTCTCAAGAATGTACCTCTGTACTTCTTACTGAGGCAGCCATTGAGAGATATACTCTTAAAAAACAAGGGAATAAACCAAGATGAGAAAATAAGAGACCACGAAACAGGAATAAGAGTATGTGGGATGGATCCTCAGGATGATAATGAAAGATAATGAAATCCTAGAATGATAATGAAAGATCTCATATCAAGATAACTGGGCAAGCACAGAGAACAACTTGTCCAGATTAGAGTTTTGGAAGACTCTAAGATTTCTTCAAGAAAGTGAAATTCATAGGCTATGTAATTCAAAATAATTTCATAATACGAATGAAATTCATAGGCTATGTAATGGTGTTTCATTACTCCACACTTAAACAGTGTGGGAGTAGTGGGATTGAATTTATGTTAAGTACTTTAAAAAATTAAGCAGATAGGCAGGGTTGGAGAATGAGGAACAATTATTAAAATGGAGAAAACAAAATGTAAAAGAAAGAAAGAGTAACAGGGAAGGGGGTACAACCTGTCTCAGTTGTTAATAGCGTTTACCTAGTCATACTGATGACTATATTAATATGGTAGAAAAATGGGAGTAATGGAAGTATAATGAGGGTTGCAGAGGAGCAGGGTAGAGAAGTATGTGAGAACTGAAGCCTCATATTACATTGAAGGAACTGATATTTTAAGAAGAAGAATAAAAGTATATTTAGAGATACAGAGCTAAATCTCCTAACAGGGAGTTAGAAGCAGTTACTTGTGAAGAGAGAAAGAAGAGATGAGGCAAGGGACTCCTAGTTTTCATACAAGCCTTAGAGAACTAGTTGACTCTTAACCATGTGTATGTACAATGACAAAAACAAAAACTACAGTATGTTTGTGCTTTTAAAAAAACTGGTGTGTGCATACGTTTCTACAGTGTTTTTATAGATTTATTTTGGATTACTTTAGAAAATGGATCTTGCCTGTGGAGACTGATAATTTTTTATTTGGTTTTTATTATCAGATCAGATCCAGGCTGTGAAGACCTGAAAAGATAGTATTTGGAAACTTCAACAATTTTCAATTCAAGGAATGTATCTTAAGGCAAACTGAATACTTCAAATTTTTAAAAGATGTTTGTGCATCTAAGAATACTTTATAATCTTCCACTTGCATTTATGGACTCTGAATGAGCTTTTTAAGAACATAGGACTGCAGGTATGCTATTCTGACCATTAATTATATTAAAATTGAATCTTTCCCCAGAAGGGCTCTTTCCACAGAATTACCAACTTCTTGGTAAAGGTCTACATTTGATTGTAATTAGAATGTTTAAAGTCAGAGTTATAAGCCATCTCAATATCTCATCATGATTTATAATATCTTTAATGCATTTTATTTTTTAAATTGTCTTCTAAAAATTTAGTTTACGATATGACTTTGTAGTACGATTGTGCTTGGAAGAACTTTACTTATAAGGGACCATGGGTAATTAATATATACATAACATTTTTACTATATGTCACTGTCAATAAAACATTATATGCAATATACCAACTAGTGTGCTTTGTTTATGCTGAAAAGATTAATGCTGTGTTAACTTAATATTTAGTGTTTTATTTTTTTTCAACGTTTTTTATTTATTTTTGGGACAGAGAGAGACAGAGCATGAACGGGGGAGGGGCAGAGAGAGAGGGAGACACAGAATCGGAAACAGGCTCCAGGCTCCGAGCCATCAGCCCAGAGCCTGACGCGGGGCTCGAACTCACGGACCGCGAGATCGTGACCTGGCTGAAGCCGGACGCTTAACCGACTGCGCCACCCAGGCGCCCCAATATTTAGTGTTTTAATGTCAAGCATTTGTAAATTATCTGAGACCAAGTGAAGCTGAATTTATCCATCCAGTGAATATGTATTGAACCTCTCTGCACCTACTCTAGTTTGTCATTGTCCTAGGCAAAGGTGATACAAGGTAAATAAGATATATTCTTTATCTTTAGAGAACTTAAAATTTAATGAGGGAGAATTTGAGGACCTTTTCATACATAGTATCTAACTTTATTTCATTGGCTAAATGAATATATTGCATTTTAATATTAAGAGGTATAAAAATGAATTAGTGCAATTCTTCAATAATTATTTTAGTGGACTTCTTGTTTCTTTCTTTAAAATGCCTCCAGTTGCCAGAGCACTTTGTTAAAGTAGATTGTGACTCACCAAACAATGTTTTTCCTGAGCATAAGCTGCTAAAAATGTTTAGAATTTTAGACACATGCCAGGCATCTACTCTATGCAAATTTTGTTAGTTCTCAAAACTTAAAGACCACTTATAATTGTGAACTCTAAATAGAAGCTTTCATTTTAAATTAACCACTAGAAAATAGTATATAGAGCAATGATATCAATCCTAAAAAATACTGCATATAAAGAAAAACTGCAGTATATAACGTGTAACATCTTAAACATCCTTAGGTGTAAAAATGATAAAAATAGGAGGTAAAAGGTAAGTAAATACAGGTGTGTTATAGTAACTATGATTGTGGTATGTTTCATAGAAATTTGAATAAATTAATTTTAAAGCCACAGTAAACATTCTGTAATCCAGTTTCTTTTAGCCCAGAAATACTAGTGGTTTGGATTTGGAAAATTGAAAGTTATCCAAAATATTCTAATACTCCATCATTTTAGCTTGCCAGCCTCTCATAAATTGTTTTGATGAGGATACAAAGTGAGATTCTGAGTAATGTAGAGTTGCCTGAAATGTAAAAAGAAGATGATGAAAACACCGAATGTAGTTTAACAAAATACTTACTACATGCTGTGTTTAGGAGAATAGGAGAATGGAGAAGGGGTATGTTAGAATTCAAATCCTCATTCACCATAACATAATAATAGCAATAATAATAGCTATCACTCTATGAATGCTTTATTTTAAGCTAGATATTATTACACATACTGGATCTTAAAGTATTTAATTCTCAACAATAACTTCGTATGGTAGGTTTTATCATTTGTTTTATAGACAAGGAAACTGAGACCTAAAAAAATTACTTGCTAAATGTCACTGGTAACTGATGGTGCTAGGATTTAGGACCAAACCGTCTGTTTAAGACAGATGAATTTGAGAGATAATGAGGTGCCTGGGTGGCTCAGTCAGTTAAGCATCTGACTTCGGCTCGCATCATGATCTCACAGTTCATGAGTTTGAGCCCCGCGTTGGGCTCTGTGCTGACAGTGCGGAGTCTGCTTTGAGTTCTGTGTCTCCCTCTCTGTCTGCCCCTCCCCTGCTCGCTCTCTCTCTCTCTCTGTCTCTCAAAAATAAATAAACATTAAAAAATTTTTAAAGGAGTATTACAGATATTAGAAATATAGAGGTATCTGCCATGATAGCTAAAAGGATTGAAAAGATTCTCATTGGGGTGGGAGACCAGGGTGGGGTGGGGAGGTCAGAGAATAGCGATTACTGTTATGTTTTGTTTTTTAATTTTTACAGTTTTAAGTCTGTAAACACTTCAGATTTTAAACTCTGGGCCTAAATGATTGATGAAAATAATTTTTAAAACTATGTTGATACTAATTAGTATTCCACAAACTACAGTAACTCACACCTGTGTAAATATTTAGAAGTACTGCCTTTTTCTTAACCCATGATCTCCAAATCTAGTTTATACTCTATAAACATCTATTCTACTCTACATTTTCATGTGAAGACTATGTAGAAGCACATTGGGCTGTAGTAGTTACAGGATGTCATGGAAATGTGTGGAAGCTGAGTTTATTGCATTTGTGTTCTAACATAGTGTACAATTAAATTTTATTGCATTAAAGCTCAAGCAAGTGTTTTTTTTTTCATGTTTAACATCACTTTTGTTACAAAGCTTAATTCATTAAGCTCTACATTTCAATATAAACATTTCATAAAATGTTCAAAACTTACCCTGTTGTATGTTTTGCATTTAAATATGTGTGGCTCTTGGCGCCTGGGTGGCTCAGTCGGTTAAGTGTCCGACTTCAGCTCAGGTCATGATCTCATGGTTCGTGAGTTCGAGCCCCTCATCAGGCTCTGTGATGACAGCTCAAAGCCTGGAGCCTATGTCTCCCTCTCTCTCTGCCCCTCCCCTGCTCACACTCTGTCTCTCTCTCCCCCAGAAATAAATCAACATTAAAAAAAGTAAATAAATATATCTGGCTCTATTCAACCTGTGCCTTGTAAATCACAAGAGCTGAGATTTATAGATTTGTTTTTCATTTATGGGTTGTCTGCTAAAAATTGTGAATTATTTCTTGATAAGTTATTTTTTTCTTTGGAATTTTTGGCATAGTACATTGTGATTTCCATAAATATATTCAATTACTCTTAACAGTACTTAAGGCAAATACTTCCTGTGTGAATGTTCTAGCATTTTAACTATGCTTATTTTCTGCTTTCTGATTATTCTCTTCTTATTTAAAAACATAGGGGCACCTGGGTGGCTCAGTCAGGTTAAGCAGCCAATTCTTGGTGTTGGATCAGGTCATGATCTCACAGTTTGTGGGTTTGAGCCCCACATCTGGCTCTGTGCTGACAGTGTGGAGTCTGCTTGGGATTTTCTCTCTTTCCCTCTCTCTGCCCCTCCTGTGTGCTCTCTCCCTCCCTCAAAATAAATAATTTTTTTTAAAAAAGCATAAATAAAACATTAAATGTTCATTTAAATGGCTTTAAAATAGGTTTGTCCATTTCTGTGTGGAGAAATACTATAATAATAGAAAATTGTTTATTATGTTTAATTGAATGTTTCATGTAACTTAGTTATTATATTTTCATAGTGAATCTTTCTCATTAAGGATGTTCCTGATGGGGCTTGCAAAGAACTGCCTCAGGACCATTACTTACTCTCCCTTCTGGTTACTCAATTTTAATGCCACTCTTGGACATTTTATTAACATGTAATGTTAAACTTTTTCTGGTGATTTAGAATAAACCAAGAGGGGCAAATTAAATCCTTCTCCAAATTTGAAATCACTAACTAATGCTATACAAGTCATAAAAAAAAAATGGGTATTTTGCAAACAAAATTTGGTTAAATATATAGTACTTCCTATGTATCTTAGATATATAGAACTTCCTAAACACTTTACATATATTAATTCATTTAATCCTCATGACAATGCTGTGAAGTAAATGTTATTTTCTCTGTTACATAGATCAGGTGTCAGTAAACTACCAGTCTGGTTTTGTATGGCCCTTGAGCTAATAATTTTATATTTTTAAAGGATTAATTAAGGGAAGAAAAAGGAACAACAGATACTGTAATGTGGCCCACAATGCATAAAATTATTTACTGTCTGGGGCTTTACATAAAAACTGTCAGTTCCTGTTGTAGTGCAAATAAACAGAGGACCCTAAATTTTGAGTCTAGACAATCTGGTTTCAAAATCTACATTCTTAACCTCTGTGAGATTTGTCAAAAAGCTAAATATTATTCTAAAATGGAATAAAACAATTACAAATTTTTTCCTAAATAATTATATTAAAGATGAAAAATTAGATTCAGATGCCTAAAAAGTAATGCTCTTTGAAATCTCTGCTGCCTCCCCCTCCCCCCAGTAAGATAGATGTCCTGACCTAAAGTTTTTTTCTTTCCGTTTCTTTAAATGAGTGGCAACAGCGGCACCTGGGTGGCTCAGTCATTAAGTGTCCAACTCTTGATTTCAGCTCAGGTCATGATCTCATGGTCTTGAGACCAAGCCCTACATCAGGCTCCTCTCTGGGCATGGAGTCTGCTTAAGATTCTCTCTTCCTCTCCCTCTACTCTTCCGCCATTCACTCACACACTCTCTAAACAAATAAATAAATGAGTGGCAACAGGTTGTGCAGATTCTGAAACATCAGACTTGTTAATATTTTAAAGGATAACCACACTCACAGATTATCCCCAAGAATTTGGCTTGGACTTCCAGACCTCCCAGTGACATTCATCAATATTTTGATGTAAATGATAACTAGTGTTGATAGTCTTGAAATATATATGGTAAAATGTGGAAACATTTATAATTCAATTTGTGGATGTGCATTTTAAGTGACCACAAGTAATAATGAAAGCGAAAAATATTAATTAGTTATGCCCCCATGTTCAAAATTTTTGCCATGTGACTGGTGATATAGCATATATCCATAAAGGATAAGGCCCCGAAATTAGTGTCTCTTTCTCTTCCTCTCTCATTCTCTTTTATTTTCTCTTGGAAAAGGTTATAAATTCTTTCAAGTATTTTATGAAATACCTTACTGTAGTAAACTATTTCTGAGATAGGTTTATGCTTCTTCCAATTAAATGTAATCATTAATGTTGGCAGTTAAAGCTAATTTCACATTCAAGCTCTATCTTAGGCTCAGTGTACTGTGTGTGTGTGTGTGTGCACACACCATCCTAAGGTCATAGGAAGTTACGCTTCACTTACTGGTGATCATTAGCTTTTCTCCTTGGGCTTTCTTAGGCAAATTTATAGATGAATCTTGCAAACATGTTATTTTTATCATGTTTTAGGGTTTTTTTTATTTTGTTGTTTTTATAACTCTTAAATGTGATATATCAGCACTTACCATTTCTAGAAACCTTATTGTTTATTTGATAGAGATTTAATGCATTTTTAGATGTGGGTTATTAATGTCTTAAATACTGTCTACTAATTTGGTGAGTTTAATTTATCAAATCACAGAATAGAACTTATTGTCCCTTTTCATGTTTTAAAACCCCTATACTATGGTTTTATTTCATTTATGCATAGCAAAACAACATTTTTTAAGAACAAATAAATACTACACTATATGTTAACTAACTTGAATTTAAATAAAACCTTGGAAAGAACAAATAAGATTTCCAAGACCCTATATCAACATGGGCTCTTATTACTGTTAAAAATTAGTTTTCTATTATGAAATACTATATCTAATACAGAACTAGTTTTTATTTATTTTTTTATTTTTTAATGTTTATTTTTCAGAAAGATAAAATGTGAGCGGGGGAGGGGCATAGAGAGAGGGAGACAGAATCCAAAGTAGTCTCCAGGCTCTGAGCTATCAGCACAGAGCCCAAAGCCGGGCTTGAACTCACAAACCACAAGATCATGACCTGAGCCAAAGTCAGACGCTTAACTGACGACTGAGCCACCCAGCCTCCCCTAGAACTACTTTTTAAATGTTAATGACATATTTTCTGATTAAAATGGGATGTTGGTCTCTATAAAGGCAAGAGGCAATATTTTTCTGCTCATTAGATCTTCACATATAACAAGCAAAGATACCCAGTACTCAACACATAACTTGTCTATATGGGAAATTAGTATAAACTTAAGAAATAGACTATGGTTCTTTCTTAAAAGAGATTAGGACAAGCCTGAAGCTTCCACTCCATACTAAGTGGGCATTTTCTTAGTCTTTCTATGAATAGGGCCCTACAGTAAAATAGCATTCAAACAACAACTATGTTTAAGAACCCTACAATTATATTTACTTTTAATGTTTCAGCAGAATTACTAGCACCTCAAAGAAGACCTTGTTTAAGTTTAAAGATTATACAATACTCTGTGTTTAACTTAATTACATCCTTATTTTTATTAGATTTATTTCAGTATCAGTATAATATATTTTGCCTCCCAGAAGCAAACTGAGAAAGAGTAGCTACATCCTAAGGTCACCTTATAACAAAATGAAAAACCAGAACACTAGAATGTCTTATTCTAAGGAAACCTTGAGATTATTCAATTAATTTTTTTTATTTTTTCATCTTTTTCTTTAGACCTACCTCAAATTGTTTTTTGAAAGGCCAAAATTAGTATCAGTATACTTACATTTACTGAGATAATCCTCTAATCAGCTGCAAGCAGAAAAATTTAATAGTGTAACTACAAGTATAAACTCTAATTATAAAGAAAGAACGCAAATCCCTCTCTTCCTTCTTACAGAGAATGCTATAGAGTGGGAGGGGGCAGTGGTGCCCTGGATAAAACTCTAATCCAGGCCAACTTTCAGAAAAATCATGATTCCATATTGCTTCCAAATCTGTGTAGCCATCAATGAGTAGATGGCTAATAGTACAGTTGCTTGTTTCAGTAAGCCTGGGGCACAGCCTGGAAACCAGAAAGTAAACACATTAGTGATTGATAGACTCTGCATAGTAATGTAAAGCTCTTCCCAGCCTCTGTTATATTTAGAAAAATGGTTTTGTTTTCCTCAAAATTATTCTAGACTTTGGCTCTATTTATTTTAGGGAGGTGTGCATGAGCTTGGTTTGGAAGGGCAACAGATGTGTTTTGAATATTTGAGCCTTTCACTATAATCCTTTATTGAGGAAGCTGATGCATTTCATCTTTTTTGCACATCTGAGCCACTCTTATTTTGAATATCCACTCACCATCCAAGATACTGTTCTCTGCTGATTTCTATCTTCAGTGTTTTATCTATAGGTATTTCAGTTCCTAGGGTTCCCTATGGAAAGTCTTAACATATTCTATTAAATTGAACCATATGACATTGTCATTTTGTAGGCCCAAAGCAGCTGAATGACAGTGCTTTCATGTGGTTCAGTTGAGATCATCTGGATACTTCTGAATGGCTTATTTCTTCAGTAAGGGCCAAAGAAATTCACTGGGAATAATTAGGCAGCCAGAATCTGGCCTAGCCCAAAAAGGACATGTGTTGAAAATATGACCATATGACCACAACACTTTGTAGTTCCATGCCTCAAACTCAGCAAGTAATCTAACAAATTTCTTACCTTTTGTATTATTTCAGACGTGTTTTATAAGCCATTTCAGATTCTCTCAGGCTCACTATCTCTTGTTCCTGCCACTGCTTGTAGGCTCCAGCCATAATATGTAGGTACAACTTGACAGTGCCCCACATCCCTCATTTCCTGTTTTAGAGCTCCCTATTTTTGCTCCCATGGCCTCACCACTATCATTGCAGAACATACATAACCCAGCAGGGGAACCAATGGCCAGTGGGAGACAGGATCCAGTGAATAAATTCTTCCCTCTTTCTATGTTTCCCATTGATCATGGACAGTCTTGGGACACTATTATATAGCTTTTGGAATGATTCCTCTGAATCTAACAATTAGTCACACTTAGTATCTAGCTCAGTAACACCTCAGATTGCTTCTCGACCTGTTTCATCATCCTTTTTCCATAACTTTATTCCCTCATAAAGTGATAGCACAGTGTTCCTCTGCCTCAGCAATGCTTTCTGAAGAACCCAGGCCGTATCCAATACTGTTCTCAAATTCTGATCAAAGTCACCTTTGGTAAAACACATGCACTGAAGTCTGAGAAGCACTCCACTAATATTTTTTTTTTCACTTTTAACATAGACTTTATTTTTAGAGAAGATTTAAGTTCACAGCAAACTGAGTAGAAAAATCAGAGATTTCTCACATATTTCTACTCTGACCTCCACATAGCCTCCGCCACTATCTACATCACAAGACCTAGGATTGTGAAGAACATAAAAGCCACCCATAAGTAATCATAGTGATAATCAGTTGATCAAAAAGTACCTTGGAAGTTCTGATTCTGGGTAAGTTGGAGAAAGCACACTCCACCCTGTCTCCCCTCTGAATATAACTGTATAGCCTGCATAGACCACCTATTTGAATGCATGGACCTTGAGGACTGAGAAATAAATAATGGCAGGAAGACTGAAGAAAACCAGAATTTAATGTGCCACCAGTCATCAGTAACTATGCCCATTTTTCCTGTGGTATCCTCACTCCCTGGGTTTAAGGCTGCATCAAACCCAGAATTGTGATTCTGTGCAGAGCTCCAGCAGAAATTCTAGCACAAAGAGTAGAAAAGAAGTTTTTAATGACCAGCAAAAGTTAAGGAAATATTACATTCTTTTCTACACTGTGTTGTGCATCAGCCCCCAAACAATCTCAGGTATTTATTCAACAGCAGCAACAATAGCAACAGCAGCACTGGGGAACTCACAGCTAAAATTCTGAAGAAGATGAACCCTCCTCTATAGTCCTTATGGTCCCAAGAAGTTGCAGCAAATGCTCATTCCCTTTGTTCTCTTTTCCCACTGCTTGGTGCCATACAAGGGCACATTCCAAGAGTATGGCAGAGTAGGGTGCATAAAGCACCAGCTTTCTAGCTGGAGGATCAAAAAAGGGAGCCCCAGGAACTGGACAGTATATGGAAGATTGGGAGAGGGAGGAGATCGGCAAAACAACATCATAGAGTTGTTTACAGACTCTCAGCCTTAACCTCCGTGTGGGTCTGAGTATAAATAATGTGTAGACTTTAAGAACCAAACTATAGGATAGACTACGACCCAAATTCAAGATTGGCCACTGGGTGGCACACACATGGACTAGAGGTTTTTGGAAACAAATAACATTGAAACTATAATTCCTATGAAGCTAGTTGGAACTTTCGTCTTGAACTCAACCAGGTTGAACGCCTGCTAAAACAAAATTATCAGCAATCTACATAGAATTTAATTAACAGTGTCTCATAATATTCGAAATGCCCAGCATACAATGCAAAATTACTATACAAAAGCCAGGGAACATTCGCAGGGAAAAAGAAAAAGCAGGTGATGCCAATGCCAATGGAACACAGACGTTGGAGATACCTAACATATTTATCTAACTTTAAACCAGATTTTGGGGCTCCTGGGTGGCTCAGTCGGTTAAGCGTCTGACTTCGGTGCAGGTCATGATCTCGTCTGTGAGTTTGAGCCCCACGTTGGGCTCTGTGCTGACAGCTTGGAGACTGGAGCCTGCTTCAGATTCTGTGTCTCCCTCTCTCTCTGCCCCTCCCCAACTCATGCTGTGTCTCTCTCTGTCAAAAATAAATAAACATTAAAAAAAATTTAAAAGTTATTATAAAAATGCCCAAAGTAGAGATGAACATTCTTGAAACAAATGGGTAGTCTCAGCATAGAACTAGAAGATATAACAACAAAGAGGAATGAACATTTTAAAACTGAAGTGTACAATAGCTGGAATAAAAACTGACTGAATAGGTCCAATTAAAGAATGAAAATGGCATTTATTTCTTTTTGTTGTCTGACAGCAGTGACTAGGGTTTCCAGTACTATGTTGAAGAGAAATGGTGAGAGTGGACATCTTGTCTTGTTCGTGATCTTAGGGGAAAAGCTCTTAGTTTTTGCCCATTGAGGATGATATTAGCTGTGGGGTTTTCATATATGGCCTTTATTATGTTGAGGAATGTTCCCTCTAAACCCACTTGTTCAAGGTTTATGTCATGAATGGATGTTGTTTTTTGTCAAATGCTTTTTCTGCGTCTATTGAAATGATCATATGCTTCTTATCCTTCATCTTATTGATGTGATATATCATGTTCATTGATTTATGAACATTGAACCACCCTTGCAGCCCAGGAATAAGTCCCACTTGATCATGGTGAATTTTTGTTTAATGTATTGTTGAATTCAGTTTGCTACTATTCTGAGGATTTTTGCATCTATGTTCATCAGGGATATGGGCCTGTAGTTCTCTTTTTTAGTGGTCTCTTTATCCAGTTTTGGTATCAGGAAAATGCTGGCCTCATAGAATGAATTTGGAAGTTTTCCTTTTTCAGTTTTTTGGAATAGTTTGAAAAGAATAGGTATAAATTCTTCTTTAAATATTTAGTAGAATTCATCAACTGGCCCTGGACTTTTGTTTGTTGAGAGTTTTTGATTGCTGATTCAATTTCTTTACTGCTTATTAGTCTGTTCAAATTTTCCATTTCTTTGTGTTTCAGTTTTGGTTTATAGGTTTCTAGGAATTTATCCATTTGTTCTAGGTTGTCCAATTTGTTAGCATATAGTTTTTCATAATACCCTCTTATAGTTGTTTGTATATCTGTGATGTTGGTTTTTATTTCTCCTCTCTCATTTGTGATTTTGAGTCCTTTCTCTTTTTTTTCTTGAGAAGTCTGGCTAGAGGTTTATCAATTTTATTGACTTTTCTAAAGAACCAGTTCCTGATTTCATTGATCTGTTCTATTGTTTTTTAGTTTTTATATCATTTATGTCTGCTCTACTCTGTTATTTCCTTCCTTCTGATCATTTTAGGTTTTGTTTGTTCTTTCTCGAGCAACTTTAGGTGTAAGGTTAGGTTGTTTACTTGAGATTTTTCTTATTTCTTGAGATAGACCTGTATTGCTATAAACTTCCCTCTTAGAACCACTTTTGCTACATCCCAGAGGTTTTGGACCATTGTGTTTTCATTTTCATTTGTTTCCATGTATTTTTTTTTTTTTATTTCTTCTTCTCTCTCTCTCTCTCTCTCTCTCTTGTTTTTCCCTGGTTGACCGATTTATCGTTTGGTAGCATGCTGTTTAGCCTCCATGTATTTGTGGTCTTTCTAGATTTTTCTCTTGTGGTTGACTTCTAGTTTTATAGTATGTGGTCATAAAAGGTGACTTTGATCTTCATGAATTTGTTGAGGCTGTTTTTGTGGGCTAATATGTGACCTATTTGGGAGAATGTTCCATGTGTGCACTTGAAAAGAATGTGTACTCTGCTGTTTTAGGATGGAATGATCTGAATGAATGTATCTGTTAAATCTATCTGTTTTTGTGTGTCATTCAAAGCCATTGTTTCCTTGTTGATTTTCTGTTTAGATGATCTGTGGATTGATGCAAGTAGGGTATTAAAGGTAAGGAAGGAAGTAAAGGTAAGAAAGAAGTAAAACTTCACTGTTTGCAGATGACATGATACTATATAGAGAAAACCAAAAGACTCCATCAAAACCTGCTAGAAGTGATAAATGAATTAAGTAAAGTTGCGGGATATAAAATCAGTGTATAGCTGTTGCATTTCTATACACCAATAATGAAACAGCAGAAAGAAAAAATAAGAAAACAATCCCATTTATAATTGTACCCAAAATAATAAGATATCTAGGAATAAACCTAACCAAAAAAGCAAAATACCTGTACTCTGTAAACTATAAAACACAGATGAAAGAAATGGAAGATGATACAAAGAAATGGAAAGACATTCCATGTTCATGGATTGGAAGAACAAATATTGTTGAAATGTCTGTACTACCCAAAGCAATCTACACATTTAATGCAATCTCTATTAAAATACCAACAACACTTTTCACAGAACTAAAACAAACAATTCTAAAATTTGTATGGAATCACAAAAGACCCTGAATAGCCAAAACAATCTTGAAAAAGAAAAGCAACGCTGGAGGCATCACAATTCTGGATTTCAAGTTGTATTACAAAGCTTTAGTAATTAGACTAGTATGGTACTGGCACAAAAATCAAAGGCACAGAGATGAAAGGAACATAAAAGAAAACCCAGAAATAAACCCATAACTGTATTGCCAACAAATCTTCAACAAAGTAGAAAAGAATATCCAATGGAAAAAAAGACAATCTCTTCAAAAAACGGTGTTGGACAAACTGTACAGCAACATGCAAAAGAAGGAAACTGGACCACTTTCTTAGACCATACACAAAATTACATTCAACATGAATTAAAGATCTAAATGTGATACCTGAAACCATTAAAATCCTAGAACACAGGCAGTAACTTCTTTGACATCAGCCATAGCAACTTTTTTTTAGATATGACTACAGAGGCAAGGGAAACAAAAGCAAAAATAAACTATTGGGACTATATCAAAATAAAAAGCTTCTGCACAGCAAAGTAAACAATCAACAAGACTAAAAGACAACCTATGGAATAGGAGAAAATATTTGCAAATGACATGTTCAATAAAGCATTAGTATACAAAATAAAGAACTTATACAACTCAATACCCAAAAAACAAATAATCCAATTTAAAAATGTGCAGAAGGCATGAACAGACATTTCTTCAAAGAAGACATACAGATGACCAACAGATGCATGAAAGTATGCTTATCATCACTTACCATCAGGGAAATGCAAATCAAAATTACAAGATCACCTCACACCTGTCAGAATAGCTGAAATCAACAACATAGGAAACAGTAGGTGTTGGGGAGGATGTGGAGAAGAAGGAATCCGCTTGCATGGTTGGTGGGAATGAAAACTAGTGCAGCTGCTGTGGAAAACAGTATGGAGTTTCTTCAAAAAGTTAAAAATAGGGGTGCCTGGGTGGCTCAGTCAATTAAGCAACTGACTTCTGCTCAGGTCATGATCTTGCGATTCATGAGTTCAAGCCCGACATCAGGCTCTGTGCTGACAGCTCGGAGCCTGGAGCCTGCTTTGGATTCTATGTTTCCCTCTCTCTCTCTGCCCCTACCCCACTCACACTCTGTCTCTCTCTCTGTGTCTCTCTCTCTCTCTCAAAAATAAATAAAGATTTTTTTTTTAAGTTAAAAATAGAACTACCCTTCAATCCAGCAATCCCACTACTGGGTATTTACCCAAAGAATACAGGAACACGAATTAAAATGGATACATACACCTCTATGTTTATAGCAGCATTGTTTACAATAGCCAAGATGTGGAAGCAGCCCAAGTTTCCATTGATAAAGAAGGTGTGGGGTGTGTGTGTAATAGAATATTATTCATCCACAAAAAGAATGAAATGTTGCCATTTGCTAAAGAGTATAATTCTAAGTGAAATAAGTTGGCCAGAGAAAGACAAATACCATATGATTTCACCCATATATGGAATTTAAGAAACAAAATAAATGAGCAAAGGGAAATAGACAAATCAAGAAACAGACTCTTAATTATGGAGAACAAACTGACAGTTACCAGAGGGGAGGAGTGTAGGGGATTGGGTTAAGAAGATGATGGAGATTAAGGAGTAGATTTGTGATGAGCACTGGTTGATGTATGGAACTGTTGTATCACTATATTATACACCTGAAACTAACACAATATGTTAACTAACTGGAATTAAAATAAAAATTAAAAACAAAACAATGAGGGTTGCCTGGGTGGCTTAGTCAGTTAAGCGTCCAACTTTGGCTCAGGTTATGATCTCACAGTTCGTCTGTGCTGACATCTCAGAGCCTGGAGCCTGCTTTGAATTCTGTGTCTCCCTCTCTCTCTGCCCTTCCCTTGTTCACACTCTGTCTCTCTCAAAATTATATAAACATTTTTTAAAAAAGATTTTAAAAATGAATGAAAATGAGAGGAAAGACTCCATGAACATGAAGGTAGATTAATAGAAATCATCCAATTTGAATAATAGAAAGATTGAATTAAAAAAATAGAGCCTTATGGAACTGTAGGATAACATCAAAAAGTCCATTTTCATATAAGCAGTATCCCAGAAGAAGAGAGTAAGGAGCATAAGAAGTATTTTAAGTAATAATGATGAAAAACTTCCCAAATTTGATTAAGGGCATAGCATACAGATTTCAGAAGCAGGGCTTGAAAACATCTAGAGAAAATGACACATAATTTATAGGGAAATACCAATTCAAACGACTGCTGATTTCTCATCAGAAATCATTGAGGCCTTAAGGAAATGGTATGCTATTTTTTAAGTGCTTTAAAAAAAAAAGTATAAACATGGAATAATGTCCAGCAAAAATATCCTTCAAGAATAAAGATGTAATAAAGACACTCCAAGAATTACAAAAAGCAAGAGCATTTATTGCCACCAAATCTGCTCTAGAAGAATTGCTAAAGGAAATTCTCTAAACAGAAGGGAAATGATACCAGAAGGAAACTTAACATCCTGTGTTCTTTAAAACATATTTGACAGTTAAAAATATGTTATGGGGGGTTGCGCCTGGGTGGCTCAGTCAGACACTTAACAGTGTCTGTTTCTTGATTGAGGCTCTGGTCATCATCTCATGGTTCATGGGATCAAGCCCCATATTGGGCTTCATGCTAGCAGTGTGCTCACATGCTCTCTCTCAAAATAAATAAAATTTAAAAAAAAATTTTAATTGTGTTATGGAGTACCCAGGTAGCTCAGGCAGTTAAGCATACTACTGTTAATTTTGGCCCAAGTCATAGTCTTACAGTTCATGTTTTTGAGCCCCACATGGGATTCTCTCTCTCTGCCCCTCTCCCACTCACTCTCTCTCTAAAATAAATAAGCATTAAAAAAATAAAAAATAAATTTAAAAAATGTGTTATGGGGGTTTTAATTTATATAGATGTAATGTGCAATACAACTACAAAATAAAGGGAGAATATAGGGTCAAATATGGCTCTTTCCACATAATTCTTGAAGTGGCATTTTTTTTCTAAGTAGACTGTGAAAAGTATGGTTGTTGTAATATCTTTTACAGAAATTTTTAAGTAATCTCCCAATGTGGGGCTCAAACTCACCCTGAGATCAAGAGCCACACTCTATCGATTGAGCCAATTCAGGTGCTCCTGGTTGTTGTAGTATCTAAAGAAGGCACTAAAAAAAACTATATAAAGAAATATAGTCAACAGTGTAATAAATAAGTTAAAATGGAACACTGATATGTGTTCAAATTATCCAAAAGAAGGCATAGAAGAAGAAGCAGAGTAAACAAAATGTGGAGGTAACAAACAGAAAACAGAATGGGAGACCTAACCTAAATCCAAACATATCAATACTTCAATAATAACATATCAATAATTTATCAATAATAAATGTAAATGGTGCAGAGGCACCTGGGTGGCTCAGTTGGTTGAGCATCCAACTCTTGATTTCAGCTCAGGTCATGATCCCAGGGTTGTGGAATCAAGCGTCATGTCAGGCTCTGCACTGGGTGTGGAGCCTTCTTGAGATTCTCTCTCTCTCCCTCTGTCCCTCTCCACCACTCACTCTCTCTCTCTAAAATAAAAAATACATTTCACATGTAAATGGTGTAAACACACCAATTAAAAGAAAAGAATGGATAAAAACATTACTGAACTATATGTTCTCTATAAGTAATTCACTGCAAGTATAGTGATATAAGTAAGTAAAAAGATAAGAAAAGACTTACTGTACAAACACTACACTATTCAAAGGAAAGCTGGAGTAGCAATATTAATATCAGACCAAGTAGATTTCAGAGAAAGGAAAATCACCAGGAATAAAGATGGCCATTACTTAGTAATAAAGGGTCAAGTCACCAAGAAGATAACAATTTTAAATGTGCACTTACCTAAACACTTCTTCAGAATACATGAAGAAAAATTGACAGAACTATAAGAAATCTATCCATGACTATAGTTGGGTACTTCCATACTTCTCTCTCAATAATGGATAGGCCCTGTAGACAGATATCATCAAGGATATAAGAACTGAAAGTATCATCAACCTGCTAGGTCTAAATGACATTCATAGGACACCCAATCCAACATCAGAGTAGCACTTTTTTTCAAGTGTATATGGAATATTCACCAAGTCATAAAACAAGCCATAATAGATTCAAAACAGTTGAAACCATTCAAAGTGCATTCTCTGACCATGAAAGAATTAGATTAGAAATCAATAAACATTAAAAAATCACTACTTAGAAATTACACACTTCTAAACAATCCATAGGTCAAAGAGGGTGATTCAAGGGAAACTAAAAAAATATTTGTAACTAAACAAAAATTAAAATGCACCACATCAAAATTTGGAAGCTGTAGTTAACAGCATATATATTAAGGAAATATATAGAATTAAATATACAGGATTAAATTAGAAAAAACAAGGAAAGATTTGAGGTCAATATTATGTTTCTATGTTAAGAAATAGAAAAAGAGGAGCAAACCTAAAGCAAGCAGATTGAAAGAAATAATACAGATTAGAGTAGAAACCAATGATACTAAAAACACAATAGAGAAAATAAATAAAACCAACAGCTGGCTCTTTGAAAACAAAACATAACTGCCATAGCTGTGAAATGGGTTCTAGGCCTTGGGTGGACCTTGTGTTGATCTACATATCAGGAGATGAGTGATCATCTCCTGATCTTGATCGAGTTATTAGGTAATTCTCACTACTAGAATACAAGACACTCTATATTGTAAAACCAGCTTTTTTGCGGCAACCAGTCAGTATTCAGGAGGCTGGGGGTACTTTTCTAGGGCTTTGACCAGCCATGGTAAAATGAACTATTTAGAAATTATACCTAAGAAATGAAAACAGGTAGTAAACCACAATATTGTGTTATTTCTTTTTTCTCCTTCTGTTTTCAACAATGTGGGTGTGTGAAGATACCTATGTAAACACACATGCATGTATATATGTTTGAATCAAGACAGATGTAGGACATTGAAAGAAAAGGTGATCTTTTACAAAATTAATTTAAAAGTAGAAATTATAAGTTAATACAAGTGATATCCTAAAGTTTCATAGAACATTCATCATCTGAAAATACCAAGATAATATATTTAAAACTGTTAATGAGGTTTCCAAAATTTTTAAAATTCTGTGCTTTTAATTTCACATTTGCATGTTTTGTAAATCTGAGATGGCTGTATTTCAACAGTACTGATAATTTCATTTCCTGCTGTTAAGTAAAGGCAAAATGGCATCATGTTGTATACAATTCTAAAATTTACAGTAGGGTATATAAAGAAAAGTGGGAGAAGTGAGTAATCACAGTATTAAGTTATATAAGCATGCCAAAATCACAAGAACTTATCCATTATAATCAATATTCCATTCAATTTGTGAATGAATGTAGGAAGAATATCCTATATGTACTGACTTGCACTAGTTCATTTAGCCAACTAAAATAAGGTATCAGTGACTAAAACTGGGTTCATTGATAGCAAAGTAAAATAATAAAATGATAATGCAAATTACCCATTATGCCAAAAATCAGTCATCAGGGGTACCTGGGTGGGTCAGTCAGTTAAGAGTCTTATTCTTGGTCTCAGCTCAGGTCATGATCTCACAGTTCATGAGCCCAAGCCCCATCAGGCTCTGCACTGATGGCATACAGCCTGCTTGGAATTCTCTCTCCCTCTCTCTCTCTGCCCCTACTCCACTTATGCTCTCTCTCTCTCTCTCTCTCTCTCAAAATAAAGAAATAATCCATAACAAAACATGAAGAAGAGATATAATTTCTCCTCTCATGTCCCTCTTGCAATCCATCAGCAAATTCTGTATTTTAAAAGTCTAGAATCTGACCTCACACCTCCTCCATTAGTATTTCTCTGGTCCAAACTACCATAAACTCCTGTCTAGACCCCTAAACTCACTCCCTAGTTAGACCCTCTGCTCCCTTCTAACCTCAACAACAATTGTTCTCCTACACAGCAAGCAGTGTCATTTTTGTTTCTAAAAAATAAAACATATCACTCTATCCTTAACCTTTCAATAGCTTTCATCACATAAACCCCAAAATATTGCCAGAGTCTACAAGGGTTCCTATCTAACATGTTCTAGCTATATCTTTAGCCTCCTTCCTAATAACTGGTTGCCCTCACTGCACTCCAGCTTACTATTTATCAAATGAGCCACTCTTTCTAATCTCAACACCGTTATATTCTTTCTTCTAGCTGGAATGCCTTTCCTTAGATCCTTGCATACCTCACTGCCTCATTTCACTCAAGTCACTTCCTCAGAGTTGTCATCTCTGACTATTATATTCAAACGAGCAAATCCATCCCTTTCCCCTATTTCATTCTGCCTTATTTTTTCTTATTGCACTGTATCATGACTTGGTATTATTATATATACTTACGTATATTCATTGTTGGTCTTTCACACTAGAATATAAACCCCATGAGTGCAGAAAATTTGTTACATACTGCATTCCAAGTGCGTAGGATACTGCACCGTACATTTTAGACCTATATTTGTTGAATTAATTAATATGTAAGCCAATACATGTGATTTTTGCCCTGGTTCACAGATTTTGGGAACATAATAAGGAAATAAAATTGGAATGTTAGTGAAGGTTAATGCTGTGTTAACTTAAACAAAATATTAAATTATTCTGTGATTAACTATTTTTTATATGTTAATTTCTATTCCTAACGATATTCTTAAGCTTCTAACCATGAGGTACTGGGATAGTAGTATATGATCTTTTTCATTGTTTTAAAAATAAGCTTAGACTGAATGCTGATTCTGGTATAAAGAAATAGGTTGCTGATAGACCAACCCTCCTACAGAAAACTATAAATGCTGGGCAGCAACAAAAAAATCCAACTACCTGAAGGTTCTTGAGAATGAACAGAAGCTGGCATATTTTGGAAGGGAGCTAAAACTTAGAAGGCAGCACTGCACTGGGGTGAGTTTTGAGGTGTTTTTTTGTTTTGTTTTGTTTTTGTTTTTTGTTTTTTTGTTTTTAAGTAAGCTCTATGCCCACAGTGGGGCTTGATCTGACAACCCCGAGATCAAGAGTTTCATATTTTACCAAATGAGCCATCCAGGCGACTCCATTTTGAGGCTTCAATTCTGAGAACAGGTCACAGTCACAGCTAAAATTCTGGGCTGCTAAACCTATGATAGAAAATCTACTATATTTTGCCCTGAAGAAAAGAGGACAAAGATCATGGGACAACCAAAGCCACTGCAAAGTAAACGGAGGAACATTTAGTAAAGGATAGATCCAGAGAATAGGGGCCTAAAATTCTAAGTATAAACATCCCCAAGTCTCTGGCTGAGTCCCAAACCAGGAACAAACAGCGGGCAGACTCAAAGCAGCTTACAGCTACAACTAAAACAATGAAATAAGATTTGATTTGCTGTCCACAATCAGCAAGGGCAAGTTTGCAGTTTCAATTTAAACAATTTAATGTCCCTATAAAATAAAAATGACAACGCTCTCTCGAATTACATGATAGAATCCACAGTCTACAGCATAACATTCAAAATCTAAGAGACAATCCAAATTTACTCGACATAATGACTCATTTTCAAAGGAAAAGCTAATAGAGGTCAACACAGATGACTTAAATGATCAGGTAAGGACTTTAAGGCAGCTTAGTAATTTATCTCAGTGAGATAAAAGAAAAAAATTCTTATAATAAATGGAAATTTTCAACAGAAAAGTAGAAAATATAAAAGAAAACTAAAAGAAATTCTAGAACTAAAAAATATATCGGACACTAAGAAACCACTGCATAGACTAACAGTAGAATGAAAATGACAGAAGAAATAATCAGCAAACTTGAAGATATAGATCAAAAGAAATTTTCCCATGTGGAGAAGACAGAGAAATATGGAAAAAACAAAACAAAACAGAACCTCAGGATTCCGTGGCATCATATGAAAAGTTATATGTGTGTATATGTGTAGTTGGGAGTCCCACAGGGAAAGGAAAGAAAGAATGGGGCAAAATAAATTTTTAAAGAAATAAGGGCTAAAAATTTCCCAAACTGAATTAAACACATAATTTATAGATTCAAAAAGCTCAGCAAATGCCCAACAGAGTTAATACAAAACAAAACAAACAAAACCCCTAGGTACATCATAGCAAATGGTTGAAAACCAAAGAAAATTTCAGAAATATCCAGGGTCAAGTGGAGGGAATCCACCTTATATACTGAGTGATATAAACTACTGTGGATTTCTTACCAGAAATGATCTAAGCTAGAAGACAGTAGTACAATATCTTTAAAGTGTTGAAAAAAAAAGTTGATCCAGAATAATAAGATTGAAAATTAACAAAAAAAATTCACCAGCAGCTTTGCACTACCAATAAGAAAATTCTTCAGGCTAAAAGGAAATGATACTAAAGAGAAACTAATTTTCAGGAAACAATGAAAACCAATGAAATGGTAAATATTTGGGTCAATATAAAATGTTTGGTTTTTTTTTTTGCTTTAATGTCGTTAAAGTACATGTGAATGTCTGAAGCAAAAGTATACCATATTGTGGGGTTTATAATATATGTAGATGTAATACAAATGAGATATGGCAGCTGCAGTATAACTGATAAGGTGAATCATAAAGGATCTAAACAGTTGTAAAACTATGTTGTACATGAAGTGATAGAATATTAATTCTAGTAGTGAAAATTAAGGATGTATATTATAATCCTTATAGCAACTATTTAAAAAATGTAAAACGTATGTTAAAATGCCAATAAATTAAAATAGAACTCAACTGACCCAAGCAAACATCATCCATGATAGGACAAATTAAAATCATGTACTACCAGCCACAAGAAGAATATAACATTACTTTCGGTGTATTTTTGCCAAGAACTCATAGGCTGAATTTAGCCATAAGGAAACACCAGGCATACCAAATGAAGAGATGTCCCCATTACCCCCAACCAACAAAACAAAACAAAACAAAACAAACAAAAAACTGGCCCTTAGTATTCAAAAGTTTCACAACCATGAAAGTCAAAAAAAGACCAAGGAACTTTTCCAGAATAAAGGAGACTATGGAGACATGACAACTAAATGTAATATGTGATTCTGGATTGGATCACTTTGCCATGAAAGACATTGATGAGACAATTGGCAAAACATGAATGGTGTCTGAGGCTAGAATGGCAGTATTAACATTAATTTCTTGATTTTGAGGGTTATATTTTGGTTACTTAGGATTTTAGGACAATGGCCATGTTAAGTATCATCAAACTATTGAGGGGTGTTAGGACATCATTTTGACAACATATTTTCAAATGATTCATTAAATAAAAGGATCTCTGTACTATTCATGTAATTTCTCAGTAGGTATTAAATAATTTCAAAATAAAAATTATCTGTAGATAAAAATAATTTTATATGAAATAGCAATATAGAGCAAATGGCATTCTCCATGAGAAGAACCAGAACAGAATACAGTAGATGAGTAATTTATTTTCAAAAAAGGTCTGAAGTTGCATCACTCATATAAAAATTGACTACCTGAATATGTTGATAATTGCAACTAGCTTGGTAATGTGAATATACTTCTATGAATTACAGAATTCTTGAAATTTAAAGATATATTAGAAAATACAGTACTACTGCCAATTTTTTAGGGGGAAAAATAACCACTAATCATAAAGATGGATCACATGACTTTCTGGATTTTACAATATTAATAACATCAATTTGACAACTTTTAGAGTGAATCCAAGGTAATAGCTATGAGAAAGATAATTGATATAAGAATGTCACACATGTCAAACTAATTCTTGCATATACTTGATTTGGGTCCTAAATTAGATAGTTGGTTAGTAGTAAGATCTTTCCTGCCTGATTTACTGGTCTAACCTGCCTTTGTTAGTAATTGGCAGCTGTAAACTCAAATTATGTAGGTCGTATTAGAATCTGTGTAGCAGTTTCTCTACCTGCATATTTCTCATACCTTATCATTGTCATTTACTTTTAATTATGTAATTATTTTATTTTTTATGAATTTTTCTTTTTGTTTTTATTCTAGAGAGAGAGAGAGTGCAAGGGGAGAGAGGGGCAGAGGGGGAGAGAGAGAGAGAGAGAGAAAGAAAGAGAGAGAGAATCTTAAGCTACATGTTCAGCATGGAGCCCAACGCAGGTCTTGATGCTATGACCCTGGTATCATGACCTGAGCTGAAATCAAGAGTTGGATGCTCAACTGACTGAGCCACCAGCCACTCCAATTATGCAATTATTTTAAAGAATGTAGCAAAGAGTTCACTTAAAGGTAGTTTCATATTAACATACCAAAGCTTTTGAATATCCTTGTGTTACACATAGTATTTGATGATTCACAATGTAGTAGCACTCATTTACTGCAATGTTTTCTCACTAAATCAGACAGTAAATATTAATTATGTGTCCATTGTTGGGCTAGTATTGTGTACACTCCTATCGGACTTTAATATTGCTTTTTATCTAATATAGATTTTATCTAATTGTAAATTTAATTGATTATAAATTTATCTAGTTTTATCTAACATAGATTTATAATATAAATATATAACAACAGGTGTATGAAACTGGTTGTAGTTGTGGGACTTTATGATCTATACTTCTGGAGCTGAGATTTGTGAAATCTATCCTTGACCCCAAATACAGCCTGCCCAAGTGATACAGTTAGGCACTTTCTTGTCCCTTTTCCCATGTACATGTTTCTATTATCACATTGTCTTGTAATTTGTAACTTTTGCTTAGTTCTATTTCCATCTCAGAGACTGAGCTTGTTGATGGTTGATTCCAGTCACCAAACATAGGGCCTAGAAGTATTTATTAAGAGGTTAGTGAATGGGCAGAAGACTATAAAATAACTTTGTAAATGAAATATTTTATTTTATTTTTTAAATGTATATTTCTCCTACCAACTCTCCTAAGGAAATTTGAAGCAGCTAATACTAGAGTCATGAATACTAGGTCAATAATCTTTAGATTCTATTTATGTATTTCAGAATTTTCTATTTTCTTGGTTTTGTTTTGTGTTTCTGAAATGTAGACTGATTAATAGGCTTTTCAGTAAATATGTCTTTTTTTTTTTAAGTTCTCTGATTACCTTCCTGACCAACTAAGGAGTTTTGCCAACAAATAGCTACTTGTTACATTTTCTTTAAAGATATTTTTTTTCTAAGCTAGATTGTGTTTTATTTAAGCTATCCAGACCATATACCTATAGAATATACTTAAGTGGTAGGAAGAACTGGAATGAAAATGGCAGAATTTTAAATAAGTAAATTTCCCTTCCCTCAGGTTGCAGGTGGTTGATAATTTTATAGAGGCAAATTCTTTACTGTGGTGCGGTCAGCTACTTCATTTGATAATATACATGATAGATCATTTGAAGTGGAGTTTAATACCAACTGTGAGGTTCAAAAAACATTCATTTAAGTGTCTTCCAGACTTGGTCATTCAAAGTATGTCAGTACATTTACCTGTATGAGAAGTAAGCCAAATGATTTATAATGGAAACTGACTACCTAGAAGTGCTTATTTGAGGAGCTGAAACAAAAAGTAGAAGATAGAATACAGGCATGAGTCAATTTTGAGATGGTTATTAATATGAAATTATGACAATTATTTTACTTCCATATTTGAGTCAAAATATTCCTATTGTAACTTTTTGAATTCAGTTTTACCTTTTGTCATAGGTTACTCCTTTTTCTCTTTACCAGTAAAAAGTTGACTGGAAGAGGTGAGGAAGGAATTCAATTGCGAGGATAGACTGAATGAAATATTTGATGTTGAATGCTTTTGTTAATTATTTGCAAAACCAGTTAAGTTATAGTTTGATGAGTTTATACAAATCTTTTAAAATACAAGTGGAGTTATTGAGAAATGTACTTGCTACATTAATTTTTTTTTAAGATTTTATTTTTAAGTAATCTCTGTACCCCACATAGCGCTTGAACTCAATGTGACTAGAGTCACATGCTTCACAGGCTGAGCCAGCCAGGTACCCTCGTACTTGCTACATTTCTAAAAAATCAAAATTTTATCCACTACAGTAACACTTAGTTTTATAAGCTTCATACAGATTTTTTTTGTTACTACATTAAGCAGTATTTTTAAATAATTTTTTGAAAGTTTGTCAATGATATTATTTCATAATGGATCATGTAAGATTTTCATAGATAAGTATGTCAACTTTATATTCAGTGATATATTCAGTACTTCATCACTCCAGGTTATACGCAAAGTGGATACACTTCTATTCCATTCTATACAAAGAAAATTCATGAAAATGAAGTAATGCTAATCTCAATTTTGGTTAGGTAAAGTCCTGACGTGAAAACTGGTTCATCTTATATAACAGCATATATCACTTCCAGCTGCTTTCTCTCTCTAATCAAAGCATTTGCTCACAGTAACAGCTGCCTCTATGTCTTGTTTTCAAACCATTTGCAACAAGTCAAACTGGGAACATGTCCATAGTAAGAAAACTCTAGGACATGTATGTTGCAAATAAAAAGTGAAATCCATTTCACAAGCCGATTATCATTTTACTCTAAAGCTTTGTTTCATGAAGCCCTAATAAAATTTGCAATCAACACTAATAAGTGCAGTCCAGAAATTTGTAAATAATTATTTTTTAAAGAATAGGTTCATTTAAAATTGTATATCAGATATTCACAATATAGTACTTATATACTCAGATGAAATAATGAGGGAAAACAATATTCGGAAATGGGGTTTTCATATACAAGTAAATTCTTATTCTGAGCCATTATGTGTGCCATGCTTTTGAAGCTGCATTAATAAAAGTTAATATTCTACATATGACTTTGTATTTTAGACATCATTTAACTCAAAAGACACATTAAACTGAGTTGGTATGAATAGCTATTTTGACATACATCTCAATCTGTGTTTGCTAAAGAAATTCCTCTATTTTTATACTTTTTAGAATATAATGGTTTAGTATTACCAAATTTGGCACTGCTTGAGAAATAAATATTGAATTGTTAATGTTATATTTTTATAAAGAATTCATTTCTCTTTGCAATTGTTATCAAGAGAAGAAAAGAGTAAATGTAATTTAGGTCAGACTAACATATCTCACTTTAAACTTGAAAGATATGTGTTTGAAAGATCTCAATCTCCACATGTTCTAGAAATAAAAACCAGACAAACAATACAATAAAACTTCATGCATCCCCTAGAAGTCTGAATAACCAATTACTTAAAAATTTCACCATCTGCTCCCATTGAAGCAGTAAGACTGAGGCATTTTCCCATGTTACAAACCATGATAATCAGAATATAACAATGCAAAATGCTAGTGTTATTCTCCCCGCCCATCACTCCCCCCCCCCCCCGCCCCCACACACTTTCTTATTTGCTGTTGTGGTTCTTAATGAAAACTTGAGCTATGCAAACAAAGGAAATGGGAGGATATTCCCCCGCCCCATCTCCTAATTGAGTGCTTATATCCAGTAATAGCTTTTTGCTGCCCTGGGCAGCATGACATTGCCTCATTTGGCCATGCACAGCTATTATTCTAGGAGACAGCTAGCGAAGTGCCCCAATCCATCTGCTTGCTTTTCATGGGCTGGTGCTTTCCTTGATGTTGACAGCTGTCTTAATATTCCTGGGCCACCTGCCACATAGTAAATACTGTGCTCTAAGATATATACCGAAGCTTATCCCTCTGGTGGACTTTTCAGAACAAAAAGCTTAGCATTTCTAAACTACACTTGCATCCTTATTTAAATGCTTCAGGGATCAGCACTTTTAGTCTATTCTCATACTTTTGAGTTTAGTGCTTTTGCTTTGGGAATCACCATGTGAAGAGCTTCAGGTTTTCTCCTGTATCAAATAAGCTACTGAAGTGCATTCTTTTTGTGGGAGTCATGGTGGTCGCAGGAGGTAAGAGAGCATGCTGAGAGTTATTTCCTCTATGAACCATGCTGGAAATTTATAGACTATAATGGAGGTCCATCCTATATGTATGCTCACAGAAAGATTTCCCTATTATACCCTCTTTGCTCATCTGTTTTTCCTATCAAACTTGCCTCTTGAAGGAAAGTATCTTACTCATCTTAGTATCTCTAAGAATAAGCATGCATCTGACACATAGTTTGGCACTTAGGGACAGAGGTTCTGAGGTATCTGAAGATTTTTACAACTTGATGGGTCCTTTTTAAAGAAAAATGATTTAAAATTAAGAATGAAAATTAGATATAGAAATGGATGAAAAAATAAATCATGCAAATTACCAATTTTAAAAAGTCAACTAACAATACAAAATCACAAAGTCTAGAAAACCAATATATTTTTCCATTGCTTGGCATACCTCTATAATACTTTTTTTCTTTTATTTTTAATAGTATACCCTTTGAATTTTTTTTTTAATGTTTGTTTTTGAGAGAGAGAGACAGAGCATGAGCAGGGGAGGAGCAGAGAGAGAGGGAGACACAGAATCCGAAACAGGCTCCAGGCTCTGAGCTGTCGGCACAGAGCCCGAGGTGGGGCTCGAACTCACAAACCGTGAGATCACGACCTGAGCCGAAGCTGGATGCTCAACCAACTGAGCCACCCAGGCATCCCAATAGTATACCCTTTGATAGTCTTTCATATGACAATGACTTTCTTTTTTTAAAAACTTTCAAAGTAATGTCTACACCCACCATGGGGCTCAAACTCATGACCCCAAAATCAAAAGTCACATGCTCTATCAACTAAGACAGATCAAGAGTCACATGCTCTACTAACATTGTTTTTCTAATATCACTTTCTATACATCTGGTTGAGTGTATTATTGATTGGAGGGGTATGTAAACTTGAACACTCTCACACACTCACTGTAGTGCTGTGACAGGTTTGTGCCCTACAAAGAAGAATTCTGATACATTTTATGTTACATGATTTTCATTTAAAAAGTTTGATGCAGGCATCTGGGTGGCTCAGTTGGTTGAGCATCCGATTCTTGATTTCGGCTCAGGTCATGATCCCAGGGTCGTGGGATCAAGTCCCACATTGGAATCTGTGCTGAGTATGGAACCTACTTAAGGTTCTCTCTCTCTCTCCCTCTGCCCTTTTCCCTCACTCATGCTCTCTCTCTCAAAAAAAGTTTGATATATTAACAGTTATAAAAATTATATACACTGCAGTATTGAACACATTACTGCTATGACAGAAATCACATCAATTGGAAGTGATTCTTCTTGTATTTTGTCTTCTGATGCCTGGAATAATTTTCCACATTCCCTTTTTCCTATTGTACATTTCAAATCTTGTTTCACCTCTACTACCCACACATTTTCAACACCAGGGACTTGATGTTTATATCTTGATAAGACCTCTGTTCCTGCATGTTGGCTATAATGCTTGGTGAGTTGCACAATGGACAAACTGGAATTTAAGCTGTAATTTAGTTAAATTTTGGACACACTGACAATCAGATAAATATACATCACTAAATCCAAACTGAATGTATATCCAACTCAAATTCCCTAGAAGATGCCAAAATGTTCCCAATAAATCCAACATCAACTGATTTTAGCAGAAGTGTGATGATGGGGGTAGGGGTGTGGGAATCCCAAGTGGAAAGATTATGTGTCTTAATCAATTGCAGTTACAATATTTACTTGTATAAATTTCACAAAAAAAAAAACACATGACCATGTGATCCCATTCCTGAGTTCACATTGGAAGAGACTGTGCCAGTGAGGAGCCTTGAGGCTTCAGCTTCATCAGCTTCACAACGAATATGCTTCTGCAGTGGGCCTTCACTAAATGGAACAACTGAATGAGTGAATGAACTGTGCTAAATTTTCATCTCTAACATCCTTGCAACTCTAAAATTCATTTGTACAGACTTCCTAATATAATGTTAGAACTTAGTACTCAGAAATTTGTTAATACGAGTCAGAATATCAGGATGTAGGATATCTAAGAACTGATAAATATTAGAAAAGTCAGTGAAAATTTAGGGTCTTTTTTTATGGCTTTAAACTAATCTTGCATTGACAAAGCTTGCCTTAATGGAGCCAGGCACCATTTATATTTACAATTCATTCAAAGTGCTGCTTTGTTCCTCCATAGAATGTAGATTGGAGTATCATTAGATATTGTTTCCTTCATGAAGGAGTTGCTTTTGAGAAAAAAAAAAGTATCATAGATCTATATTGGCCCAAATGTTCACTTTAGGGGCCTCTAATAACATCTATACTATCTTATACATTTACAAGCTGTTCATTAATACAAGGGATTCTATTTGGATGAACATTAGCATTATTTCCACTACTTATCCTATCATCACCAACACTGTAGAAAATTTTTATGAAGGAGTTTACACATTACAATTCTGATGCCTTCTCACTTACCGAGGATAGTGGCTACTGCAGAAATAGGACTGTCACTGTATTTTCCTTGACAGCTATTTTTCAGAGAAATTCTTATTCTTGGAAAGCTATTGTTAGTTAAAACCATAATTCAGTACTAAATCTTGCTGGATCCCACCCACTTCTATCCCCAGAAAGACTTCCCAAACAATCTACCCACTGCGTGGACATTAGAGTATAGGGCCTGCTTTTCACAGTACAAGTTGGGGACACATCTGGTACTCACTTAACATTCCTTTGGGGAGATAAATCATTCTCTGGGCCTTCTAGCTGGAGGGCACAGTTTGCTTCATACTCTCTTTGTTCTCATGTCATCTGGGCTTTCTGGTAAATTGGCATTTAATGGAGATTCTCTGCTAAAATGATAAGTTAGAATTGGGAACTTTCCTTGGCCTATGTATTATTCCAGCTTTTCCCTATTTTCTCAGACTCACAGAAAAGGAGGAAATATTTCCAATGAGAAAGCACTGGTCAGTCTGAATCCAGCTGAAGGAAACTGGGCTGATTTAACTTTGGTGGGTTAAATCAAAGCTAGAACAAATTAGGGTGAGTGCTTTGGGCTCTGCTGCAGTTAGGAGGGGTTAGAGTGCTTCTAGGAGACCGCTGGGGGAAGGCAGAGAGGCTCAACAGCCACCAGCTGATGCAGAAATGACCAGGGCTTATAGATGTCCAACTTACTCATAAACAATCTTCTCTTCTTCAGCACCCCAAAGCTAGAGGAGGGATAACCCCCAAGGTACCTTCCTTCCCCTCCCCAAGCCAAAACTGCCTGGGACATTTCATTTACTGGTATATAATTTTTATACAAGTAAAGGTCTGATTCTTTGTAAATATGTCTGTAAATATTTCTACACCATCTCAGGAGCAATTTAGTTTAGAAACGAGCAAACAAAACCAAAATACCTGCGGTGAATGAGCCTCAATGTTAGCCAGTCTGCTAGCCACTAGGATATAAAAATAAAAGAATATCTATCTACTATATTAATAAGTCACATAAGAACGAATATTACAGGATAACACTTATATGATGAATCTAAAATAGCCAAATTAATAGAAGTAAAGGAGAATGGTGGTCCCCTGGGGCCGCAAGGAGGAGGAAACAGAGCTCTTCAAGGGTACAAAGTTTCAGTTATGAAAAATGAGTACTTCCTAGAGTTCTACTGTACAGCATCGTGCCTGTAGTTAACAATACTGTATTGTACACTTAAAAACATTCCTAAGAAGTTTTTGTGTTGTGTTGTATGTTAAAGTTATCAAATAGTAAGAAGGCAAGAGGAAACTTCTGGTGGTTTATGGCATAGGTTGTGATGATGGTTTCAGGAGTGCGTTTATCTCCAAACTCATCAAGATGTATACATTAATTATGTAGGGCTTTCTGTATGTAAAACATAAAAAAAACTAATAAATTCCATACTACTGTATTTAGACTGTTTTTGTTTTTAAGCCATCTTAAAGACTGGTTTCCAGATTTCAGTGACATCTGTGTAACGACTGTAGAATATATTTCAACAACAAACACTTAGAAATTTAAGTCACGTTTTTATCAGTGTCGTTTTTGCAAGACGGTTCTCAGAGTCGTATATAACATGGAGTGTGAGAAATTTAAGGCGCATCCGGGTTAGGAAGTTATTCCACACATAAGGTAACTGAACAAGAAAAGAGTTGACAGACCTACACAGACACCTATGCCCCACCTTCACTTCTGGGACCCCGCCATGGGGTAATCTCTATTGCAGCCCTGGTGGAAAGTGTTTTTGAAGTAGCTGTTTGCTAGCTAAAAGCCCAAGGCTCTCTGATACCGCAGTTTACAAGGTGCTGTCACAAACTTGAGTTCAAGTTCTTTTAAAAGTCTGAGGACAGTTTTCGTTCATTGCCTGAGGGATAGAAAAGAAGTCAGTAATACAGAGTAAAAACTGAGCGCAAAGTCCAAAGGACTACAGCCTAACTGTTTTGGGCGGGAAACCCGGAGCCCAGCGTCCCAGGCTGCGCGTTCACCCCACCCAGGATCTCAGGCTCCCGCCTCCAGCTGGGACCCCGTCGGCCCCGCAGACTCCCGCCGGGCCCAGACTCGGGGCGGTGCCGCGGCTTCTGGCTCCTCCCAGGGGGCGGGCTAGTCGGGGGCGGGAGGAGGAGCCGGCGTGCAGAGCTAGCAACAGCCGCGCGGGGTGCGCATCGCGCCCGCGCCTCTCCCGCCCGGGATGGACTGAGCCGCGCCGGTTGCCCGCGCCCAGTCTGTCCTGCCTTCGCCGGTCCTGCCACGCCGGGCTCCCGGCGTAAGACACCGCCAAACCCGTTCGCCGCGGACCGCCCCGGACCGGCAGCCGCGCAGGGGACATGTCTGGAGGCCGGAGGAGGGGCGGCGCCCCCTGGCACACCTTCTCCCGGTTCTTCGCTCCCCGAAGCCCTTCCCGGGACAAGGAAGAGGACGAGGAGGAGAGGTCGGGGACGAGCCAGCCGCCCGCTCCAGGCCAGGGCGCCGCCAGGTGGGAGCCGCGGGGGACGTCTGGGGGTCCTGCGCGAACTCGCCGGACGGGGGCCCCTGGCCCGACCGGCCGCCTGCAGCCAGCTGCTCTGGGGCCAGGCTGCGCTCCGTTCGCCACTTTATGTTCTCCTTTCTCCATTGCTAAAGTTTCCTCCTCTTCGCCCGGTCTTCTTGCCGCCTCACTCCCCTTTCCTTGGGTAAATTCGGGTGAAGTTCGTGACCCGCAGAGGAGCGCGTTCCCACCCGGCCCAGCCTGCGCGGCGCTCTTCCTTCCCACTCCCCCTCCCGGAACGTGATTCTGTTCCCGTTCCACACTGGCGTCTGCGCTCCAAGTTCTGTGGCAAAAGCGAGTCCCCCGGCGTCCTGCCGGCAGTAATGGGAAACAGTTGTGAGCGAGCCGAGCCACCAGCCGGGGCGGAGAGGGCGCCATCCGAAACCACTCGTGGGGGAAAGGTAAAGCGTTGGAGCGCCACCCTCTCAGATGGTGTTTTGCCATCCTATTTCAATTTCCTCAGAATGATTTTTTTTTTTTAAATGTGATACCGAGTTCCCAAGACTTCGTCAAAATACAAAACCTCGCTAGTTTTATTTACCATTTTGCCTGGACATGTAAATGATGCCGCCCTTTCTCATGTCTCTTTGGGAACATGTGCCTCAAGTTCCCCAACAGATTCCAGAAACCAGGACTCCTCTGTCTTGGTTTCAGCAAGGATAACGTGTCCCTTCTCTGCAGTCTTTCCTCGTTCCTCCACCTGCTGTAAAATCGATTATTTTTTTTAGACGGGTCTCCGTAAAATGCCCGTTCCTGAGCCTCTTTTTTCGGCTCAGAGGGAAGAGGGGTCAAATACATCTCGCTGTTTTAAGCTTTTGGTGAGAAGACAAGCTTACAGTCTCTCCTCTCCCAAACTGCACCGGAAGAGTGTAATCCCTTTTGATTGGAAGGACGCTCTCTAGAAAGCTGTGTTTACTTCAGATTTTAAAGACTTCGTGGAGGACTTCAGAGCAAAATGGATAGGAAGCAGAACTGTGACCGAGCTGGTTTCATTAGTATTCAGGTCTCGTGATTTGGTTCTAGTCGCTTATGTGTACCTCGGTTTCCCTCCTTTTGAAACGTGTCCATTACGAATGTCTGTTAATGCCACATCTTTCCAAGACAGCTCCTGTAATGGGTAAATTTTCCTGGGAAGCTTCAGCTATTGTTGCCCTGTTAAGGGGGAACTTAAAATTCATAGTTACACAGTAGTTAAAAATAAGTTTTGAAGTCTGACGGGGCTCAACCAGAGTGTCAGATCTGGTGGGGGCAGACAGCCTGAGGTGCCTGCCATCACTGCAACGACACTAATAATGTTGGATAATACGGAAGCAGTGTTTGAAAGAAATCCCAAGTAGTCTTAGCAAAAGTTGGAAACTTGAGTCAGTGTTAGAAGGGAATAGGCTGGCCAACTTCAGGTTCAGAACAGAATTGTGCTGCAACTTTGCCTGCCTTCCTGCCCTGTTTTGGCTTTTTAGGCACTTCTCAGATCTAATTTCCTCCCTCTGGAGCTAACCACTCTAGCAGCTGGCCTCTTGTCTGCTTAGCGCTTCTCCATTCTCATTATCTCCAGATAGGCACATACTGGCCTTTTGACACTGAGGATTTTAATAGTGCTTATGTGAACACTAATTTTGACTTCATCTTTGTAGAACTTTCCCAGTGTTAAGGGGATAGCAGATAATCCTTTCTGTGGGTGTTTTATGTTTTAAATGAGCTTAAATCTTTCTTTTCAAGAATATAAACACATACAAAGCCTTTATTGAAAGTTTAATGAAACAAATGGAAACTCTTAGTAGTACCCAGTGTCCTAGTAACACAACACCCTGATGTTTACAAGTTTGGAAACAGATTTGCAGTTTGTCACTGTGCTCTTATTTCAAAATGAAGGGGCATTTTGGCTCTTAAAGGCAGCAAAAAAATTGTAGTTTTAATGGGAGCCCAGTTTACCTTTTATATGGGTGATTTCGGGTGGCAAGGAATCCCAACAGCAGACATGTAAGTGCTTGGTGTGGTAAGGACGTAAAGATGACTAGCAAAAGGCTCCTTCTCTCAAGGAACTGTAAGAAGCTGAAAAGACCACTTGTAAACAATAATATTAGCACCTACCATGTATTTAGCATTTAACAATTTGTAAAAGTACTTAAAAAATATTACACTTGAGGCTGGACACACCTTTGCGATTAGCGTCCTCATTTTATTATAGAAAACAGAGCTAAGGAAACTTGCCCCAAGTCCATAACTACTTTTCGTTCAGTGAACAAGTATTAAGTCCAACGCTGTGCCTGCAACTCTGAGTCCCCTTAATATTACATTAAGGGTTAATATCTGCGTTCTGATTTTTCAGTGTACTCGAAGTGAAATGCATTCTGTCAAACTTGAAACTTGTATAGTTTCCTTTTCTTCACTACCAGTGATGTTTATATGAATTTTATTTACATAATGTAGGCATGTACAAATATAAAATGGGACATAAATTCCTTAAGAACAGAATGAAAATTAAACATAAGACCAATAAGAGTCAAATTTTAAGCATTATCCTGAAAACACTTTTTTGGCTCCTCACAAAATGCAGATGGTACCAACTGGGACAAACACAGGGTCCTTGGGGGTTGTTGTGATTATGCCGTGATTCAGGTTTGCTAATATTTCCTTTTTTGAACCATAGGAAAGCCTTTGCTTTTATGGTGTGCTCTAAATTATTTGGGTTTCATTTGGTGTGAACACATCATTTATTTATTGAGTTTGCTGCTGTTTTGTTCTCATTAACCTTAGGCAATTAAAGAAGGTCAGGAAACATCAACGCTGTTATATATGCAAATTCAGGTGTGGACACTTGAATTGCTTGTTAGTACTCTTCTTGGGTGACCAGATCCAGGAGGTGCTTATATTTATTTTAGATTATATAGATAGGAAAATGTAACTGAAGTTTTCATAGGAAACTTGAAACTCTGAGCTTTGTGTATCCCAGTTATTTCAAACCACTGCTATAATATTTAAACCAATTTATGAGCACATAAGGAAAGAACTCCTTAGAAGTGATGGGCGGGGGGGGGAATGCCTGGGTGTCTCCGTCGGTTAAGTGGCCGACTTAGGCTCAGGTTATGATCTCACAGTTCATGAGTTCAAGCCCCACTTTGGGCTCTGTGCTGACAGCTCAGAGCCTGTAGCTTGCTTCAGATTCTGTGTCTCCCCCTCTCTCTGCCCCTCTCCCACTTGCACTCTGTCTCTCAAAAAATGAATAAACAATGAAAATAATTAAAAAGTGATAGGGGATAGCAGGGAGGGCTTAACGGTTGAGGGATTGTTACTTGGTTCTTGGAGACATTAGTAGTGTTTTAATAAGAGAACTTAGCCAGTAAGATAGAAATAGGGAACAGGTATTCCAGGTTGAGCAAGAGCCTATAGGAGGTTATGATCTGTTGGGGACTATATAATTTAATATACATTAGTGGGACAGAATGAAAGAGGCAGTAAGGATTGGAGCTAGGTCAGATTTTGGCTCTTGATTTAAAGGTTAGACTACTTATGTGAAAGCCTGTTAAACAGATACTGTGAGAATGTCAAATTTGGAGGATACCTGCCTATTAATATTCTTCATTTGGGGGGAAATGATTGCTCCCTTTCTTTGCTGTATCACACATGATGGACCTATTTACAAGCAATGCTGTGTGACATTTTAACTCTGGAGGGGGGGCAGTAAGGTGAGAACAACATTTATCAAGGCAGACTGTACACATATTGCTGGGCTGGGTACTTTTACTTGCAGCATCTCATTTAAACCTCACCCTCAACTTTGAAGGTTAGTATACTGATCACTATTCTGACAGTTGAGAAAACTGAGGGTGGAGAGTTCTTATTAGTGAACACTGGTGGCATCTTGGGTGGAACGATTCTTTGGTGAACTGGACTCTGCTGTCCTTTGCAGGACATTTAGCATCCGTGACCCCGCCCACTAATTGCCAGTAGCATTCTCCAGTCATTGGGATAATCCAAACACCTCCACCCAGGTGCAAGGGAGGAGGTAGAGTGATACCACTCCCGGTGAAGAATGATTTAGCCCAAATCATGGAAGAAATAAGTTTCAAGGTTGAGATTTGAACCTAGGTTTCTCCGACTCTAAAAGCTGTTGTTGTTTTTTTTCCCCCACACCATCTTGCCCACTCTTCTTCTAAACTATGCTCATTCAAAACATATTTGCATACGTAAGTCAATGGGAATTTTTCATACTTTGTTCCAGAATGAGCGTTAGTGTGGCCCATTTCAGATAGATTCTTTTTGGCTGTTCCTTTCAGTGTTCCAGTATATCGTTACTGATAGAAAGTAAGAGAATCACTAGAACCAAGGACAGGGGCTGTGCCTTACTCATCTTGGTGTCCCGTTTACCCAGCTTAGGTGAGGAGTGAATTGCTATTTCTGGATGGAACATTGAAGCACTTACTAGTGGTTTTCAGCTAGAGGTAGTACAGTGTTCCCGCAGCTCTGAAGTGAGCATTTAGACACATGGGGCATCTTGAAAGATTTCTGTACAGTGTTTGGCTCTCTATTTAAAGTTTAGAGAATTTTTGCTCGTCACCATGGCTGAGGGTGTTAAATGGGTGGAGCAAGGATGCTAATGACTTGTACAGGAGATATTGTCATAAAAACAAACATGTCAGTAGTGCCCCTGACGCATGAGAGCTTTTGGCTGTTAAGGAACCAGTGTTGACCACAGCATCAAGTTGGTGAGAAAAGGGAGCTTTGTTCTCTGAATTTTCATGGTGATTATATTTTCACTGATTTGCAAGCACTATAGAAAATAATTGGTAACTCGTTTAGTTGAATAAGGAGATACCTGTGTGGTCTTGAAGGACCACATCAGTAGTTCATACCCATTGTAGTAAAGATGGCAGGAAAATTCCAGAAGTCCTCAGCGGTATTTTCTAAGAATGTTGAACTCCCAAGTTGAGTGAAAGCATAGAAGGTGCTTTTGACAGAGTAGAAACACAGACTGTTAGGGTGTTGAAACTGTATCATCTTTCAAGTGAAATTTCTCTCTTTGGGGTTTAATAGGGTGTCTGCCAGATGCCTAATTTGGGGATTCTGTTTCTTGGTGAGGGCATTCCTTGTAAGCTAACTTAGTTGTACACTCTCAGTGTTAAGAGTTGCAAGTACTTCACATTGTCCAGCAATAAATTTACGTCATCAGAACTTCTAACTGTATTGAAAACTGATAGCATTTTCATCTCAGAGGACAATATATAAAGAGATAAAAACAAATTTTGCAAAGAGGAAAATAATATTCCCTTCAAGGTAAAATATTTCCTTTCCCAACTAGGGTACTAATGAAATACACTGCAGCCTAGATATGCCAGAAATGCTAATACAGTTATGGTAGCAAGAAAACTTAGGTTGGTGTAAATTTAAATTCAGGAAAATAATCTGGGCTTTCTCCTGAAAAGAGAAGATCAGCATGGAATAAAAGTTTAAAATATCATTTATTTGGAGTCTGTTCATTCCATAAATTTGAAGGGCTGCTATGTGTGAGATAATGCTATTAAGCAGTGGGGATAAAGATGAACAAAACTACCCTCAAAGAGTGCATAAATTAACAGAGGAGATAAACACGGACATCTCTGTTCTCAAGATGAGCTCATTATAAGCTAAAAATGTTTTTGACATATGTGCATGTGACCTGTTTGGTTCAGAATACACTTGCTGTTTCATGACTGTCATATATTGTATGAGAGCTTTACTTGGGCTTTCAAGATATCTTCCCACATTAATTAACTTTTCTGAGCATGGTTTGTTTAGCATCCTTTGCCAAACAATACTGGGGAGATGTGACAGTAACTGTACCAGCAGGATGAATGCTTTTCCCCCGTTGCTCTTGCTCTTCCTAGACTTCACAGGTTTGGTTAAGTTCCAAATGGAGGCAGAAAAGTACATCCTCTCGGGCATTAACATTTCATGTGACTGGAGATCCTTACTTAGTGTCGATAGAGAAAGAAGTTGAAGTTTTGCTGCCAGAAATAACTCATTCTTTTTTTTTTTTATATAAAGTTTTTTTTTAAGTTTATTTGAGAGAGAGAGGGTGCACAAGAGAGAACAGAGGGGGGGCAGAGAAAGTTGGAGAGAGAGAATCCCAAGCAGGCTCTGCACTGTCAGTGAGGAGCCCAATGCAGGACTCGATCTCATGTACTGTGAAAGCATGACCTGAGCCGAAATCTAGAGTCGGATGCTTGACCAACTGAGCCATCCAGGCACCCCAGAAATAACTCATTCATAATATTTAGGTGGCAGTTGTGAATGGCCAGTGGTACAACTCCATCAGGACTATCCCTCAATGTGTCATCCCTGGGGGTATTTAATTGCAGGTATCCCAAAGCAGTGAAACAACTGTTTAGTCAAGTGGGTTTTTTTTGCTCGACAGATTAGTGATGACAAAACTAAACCACCCTTTATTAAGGCCATAATCAGACCCAAGGCCTGTGCTTGGGGCTTTAAATACATACATTCATTTAATCCTTAGCAACCTTTGAGAGAGGAGGTATTTTTACTCTGTCTTACAGATCTATAATTTAAGGTTTGGAGAGGTCCAGCAGTTAATCAGAAGTCTCACAGCATCTGTGGTGGAGTCAGAGTCAAATTCTCTTCCTGAATTCAGAGCCTGCTGCATTATGTGATTGCTTCCTCTGCTTAACTTAGGAAGACCTATAAAAGAAAGCTGGCCTTAGAAAATGGTTTTGAATGGAAATAAAAGACAATGGCATGCAGCTGGACGTCTGCCCAGATGGCTTGGGTTAGTGCTCTGTACAATAAAGAGTTTATGGTCCTGACAGTTGAGAAAAGGAAAACAAATGTATATATTTATACAAATTATAAATATATATTTAAACACTTGAAAAGGGCCCATCTTCTTCAAAAGACATAGAAACTGAATGTGTAGTAGCAAGATACCGTATTCTCCCTAATTGATAAGCAAACGAGTTGGATGTGGGGAAACTGGAAGTAGTGACTGGTGGGAGGATAAACTGGAAGGTTCTCTCAGTATTCTGGATTCACATACTGTGACCCAGCACTTCCCTGTAGGAATTCCCTTAGACATGTATAGTTTGCAAACAGACCCAATGTTGTCTTTACAAAGTTAGCCATTGCAGTGTTGCTTATAGCAAAAGGAAAAAAATAAAATTGTTACATGGGGTACAACAACGTAATAGAATATTACACAGCTGCCAAAAAGAATGACAAAAAAAAAGCATTTTATGTACTGATAAAGGAATATCTCCAAGATTTTAAGGAAAAAAAAAAAAAAGCTGGAAATCACTGTGTGTGGTATGCTCCCATTCCTGTATCAAAAATGGGGGAGTGTGGGGCGCCTGGATGGCGCAGTCGGTTGAGCGTCCGACTTCAGCCAGGTCACGATCTCGCGGTCCGTGAGTTCGAGCCCCGCGTCAGGCTCTGGGCTGATGGCTCGGAGCCTGGAGCCTGTTTCTGATTCTGTGTCTCCCTCTCTCTCTGCCCCTCCCCCGTTCATGCTCTGTCTCTCTCTGTCCCAAAAATAAATAAAAAACGTTGAAAAAAAAATTTAAAAAAAATAAAAATGGGGGAGTGTGAAATAAGTCTGTTACTGGGGTTGTGTTAACTAGGGGAGATGGAAAAGTGACTCAGGGAATGAGGAACAGGAAGGAATCTTCATTTTATATCTTTTTATACATAAAAAAGTTATGCGAATTACCTATTTCAGGGGAAGTAAGGTTAGTTTAAGACCTGGTGGATATCTGGGTATAAAAGAGGGGAAAAAAAATCAAGAAAATTTAGGATCCTGACTTGGCAGAGATTTTCCAAAAAATGCATGAACTACATTAACTTATTCAAATGAGAGAAGTTATAATTAAGGCTATAAATATATAGAAGTAATATTTATAATACAGAGAGCTTTGATATCTTGACACTTTTTATGAATGAGGTTTGTATATTATGAATCAATAATGTGAAACTGGGTGGAATTAACAGAGCCTCAAAAATACCAACTCATTTTCGTGAGATCACCTGTCATATACTTAGAGTAACAGTATGACCCTAGCATTTCATTCACACTTTCAGTCTTTTGTTAAAAATTGAGGCAGGCCCTCATCTCTAAGGTTTAGCATATGAGGTTTAAATCTCCAGATTTAGCATATGAGCCCAAACTCCACAGAATAATAAGTGTACAAAATGAGGATGCCTGTATATTAGGGCGACTTTTTGTTTTACTGGAAAGGTCATGTATGAAAATGTGTTTTCACCAGTGTTTACCAAGAATTCATTTACCCCTCATACCAGGCACTGTGCTAGGTTCTGGGAATCCAGAACTGAACATGCTACAACATGGTCTTTGGTTCAGAGTACACATGCAGTTTTGTGGGGAAGGCAGACATAGCACAAATCTTTCTTCCCTTAAATTAAGTACCCAGGGCAGAGTATGGAGGGGGTGTTGCTGCTGGGTGGCTCAGTGGGTTAAGCGTTGGACTTCAGCTCAGGTCATGATCTCACGGTTAGTGAGTTCTAGCCCCACATTGGGCTCTCTGCTGTCAGAGCAGAGGCCTCTTTAGATCCTCTGTCCCCCTGTCTTTCTGCCCCTTCCCTGCTCATCCTGTCTCTCTGTCTCTCTGTCTCTCTGTCTCTCTGTCTCTCAAAAGTAACATTAAAAAAATATGTTCCTTTAAAGAAAAGAAAAAAAAAAAAAAAAAAGGATGAGCACCAAGGTGCCACTCAGGGCTATAGGAGCATTTAACAAGTGTGGGCCCTTTCTTGACACACTTTTTAGAGGAAACTTCTAATCTTGTTTAAGCTGTTTCTTTTGGTATTTTTGGACATGTGTCTGAACAATGCCTTACAGTTCTTTCTTGAGTTCTAAACTTTAGATAACTTATATTGACTTCTGGTTATGGTAGATGAGGACTTAGCTATTTTATACCTCTTCCTACTTCCTTTACTCATTCAGCCAATATAATTGTTGATTTTGGAATAAAATCAAAAGCCAATATTTAGATTTTTATGAAATACAATTTTGGTTTCATAATACAACACACTAGCTTTTATATCTTCCTTATGACAAGTAGCACAAATGGCAGTACCAGAAATTGTGAAAATGGCATTTGAGTACCCTCACAAATAGTAGTTTCATATAATTTCTAAAGATATATGTTAGAAGTTTGTGCTTTATTCTTTGTATTAAGATTTATATATAATGTAGATATAAATCTAGTGGCAGATCATATTTTTTTTTATAATTACCATGCTTCTTATGACAAGAAATGAAATACTCTCAATTTTCCATTCTATTAAGTGGAGACCGGTTAGGTGAGATACAGATTCTCAGACTTCCTTGTCTTGTCAGATCACCAAGGAGTGTACCCTCGCTGGAGGGGTGGCATTGCGCTCTATTAGTCAAAGCTGGAAATGTGTCTTGTGATAATTTTGATTATTTCATTGTTTTAGGAAGGCAAATAAGGATCTCCTATATATTATGATACAAATAAGTTATCATTATGTAATATTTGTAGTATTAGCATTTTGTTATTTGTCTATTCTGAATTCATTTTCACTAACTTCCATTTGTTTGCTTTTCACAATCACTATAATACTTTGCATTTTTTTTCCTTTTTAATAGTAATATATACTTTTTTAAAACAGGTATGATGAATTACAAGAAAATCAAAAAGAAGAAACAACTCATAACCCTACCGACAAACATACACATACTATCCTGTCAGATCATTTTCAATGTGCATTTACACATATATACATATTTTTACAAAAAGTGGAAGTTCTCTTCAGGATTTTGAAATTTATTTTTTTCCACTCAACCATAATGCTTTAACATTTTCTACAATAGTATATATATTTATATAAATTACAAAAATAATTTTAAATTTAGTCCTTTCAAAAATCTGAGTGTTATCATCACTTTTCAGAATTCAGTTTGAATATCTAAATGTGCCTCTCTGCCTATGTGGGGTTTGCACTATAATGGGAGAAGACAGAAAATTAACAGATTCTGTAATGTATAATGGTCAGGGTGAGGGTATGGAACATGATGGAGGTAGTGGGTCTGGAGTGAGGTGTAGATAGGATGGTCATGAAAGTCCTCTCTCTTGGGTAACACTTAAGCAAAGGACCTCGATGCTACTTGGGAGTGGGGAACAAATCTAAGGAAAGAACTTTCCAAGCAGAGGGAACAGCCAGTTCCAGGGGCCTGGGGGTAGTATCATGTTGGCACAGATGCTAGAGTGAGCAGAGACAACAGAACGGAAGAGAGAGCAACTGTCAATGACATGGGGAAAGGAGTCAGGGCCAGAAGAGATAGGCCAAGGTAGGGAGTTGAGATGATGTTTACTTTTAGAAAGTATCATTTTGGCATAGGTTTATATGTGTGCATGTGTTTATATATTCTCACAAAGGTTGTTGGTTTATTGATGTCTGGAAGAATTTGCAGTGAGAAAGAATTTGAGTTGGAGGTGAGGTCAGGCTCTGGGAAGGCACAGTCTCGCCTGGCCTTGAACCTCCAGTGCCCCTTCCTTAGGACAGTTTGATGAATACTACATGAACGGATGCCTGTTTTAGAGGGCAGCTAGAACCCTGTTTTGAGTTCATGTCACAGCAAAAGATGGAGGGTGTTGATTCATGTGAGGTAGATCACAAATGTTCAGAATCTGAAGGATATGAGGTCAAGGACTTTGGGATAGTAGAACAGTTACTAATATAGTCACATATAGACAGCTCAGGTACACATCAAACATACCAACGTTCTCTGTAGCCTGTGATTAAACTAAAGGGTCTTGTTTCGGGGGGCATGAGCAGGGAGACCGGACGTAAAGCAGCTTCCAGGTAGTTACATAAACAATAGGAGAAGGCTGACATGATAGGGAAAGGACTGTCACAAGAGTCTAAGATGGTAAAGCGACAGAGCTTCATAATCATATCTTACCTTTCCTCCCTTTCCCGGTTTTTCTCCAAAGAGTTCCGAAATTCAAATGCCAGATGTTTGAACTAAAATACATGCTGTTCGACTGCCTTAAAATGGCAGCTTTTAGTTACCTTTTAATTTGAAGCCCAGAAATAGTGCCATAACCACCTGTTTTATATTCTGTTAATGGTCATTAAAAAAATACAAGTACTACTCTACTGCTGGCAGACACTGTTTATGAATGGATGGTTTTCCAGATGGTTGTTTGTAAATTGTCCATGTGGAGCTCTGTCTTTATCCCCATAGAAGCTAGGTTGGAAATGTTGGATGCGGCTCCAGGCCAGGGCATACAAGTTGGTTTAATCCATAATATGCCTGCGGTATAATATTGAAAAAAAGAGAACTCCACGCTTCTGGTGTGAAGCTGTGTCTGTAAGAAAAAACTTCCAAGGGGTGTAGATGCTCCCAGGGCAGCAGCAGACCCTTTGAGAGTTTGTGGGAATAAAAGCCTATACTGTATTTAAGGACCCCAAGTGAGGGCTGAGAGGGTGGAGCCCAAGGGAATACAGGACAGGCCCCTAGGTGGTTTCAGTAGATTTGAAATAAGGACTGTAGAAGTTTCTGCCTCTTTGTTACAATGTCCTGGTATTAATTTTGTCACCGAGTTGGTTTCTTAGAGTCTGTCTCTTCCTTCACCACAGAAACTTCAAGGTTAGCCTACCTGTTTCTTTTTCCATTCTCGCTGCCAGTGGAGATTCATATGGGATTTTAGATCTGGCAGAGAGCTGGTCTGACTCTTTCATTTTATGTCTTTGAAAAATCCAGTCCAGGAAGGTACATTTTGACTGAAGTGCCTTTTGTCCCTAAAGTGCTGTCCCTGAAACAGACATCTGTCCATTTTGAGTTTTTGCAAAGCATTTTGCTACCAATGACCATAGGAAAAGGGTATGGATAGGTAAAAGACCCTTTCTTGTTCTGTACTATTTTTTCATATAATTCTCCAAGGTAAAGTCATGCCCAGAGGACTGAGTATGATTTGATCACATTTCAAAGGAAGGCCAGATTCTGGCCACTTCTGGAGTTTCATCACAGTACTTATGTCAAGTGGGCTCTGAGGTGAGGAATAATAAATAACATGCCAGACAGGGAGGCCTGATGGAGCTGTGGTGGAGAGGGGGATGCTGTTTAGTGGATCAGGAGAGTTTTATGTTAGTGGAGGAGGAGAAAACAATAGATTTGCCTTGACTGTCTGTCTGTGTCCTTAACCTTGCTGGTTCCTCTACTGCAGACCATTACACCATAAGCGGAAGTGAAAATCAGAAGATAATTTCAGGCGGCATCAGGCTGAGTGGGATGGAGAGAAAGAGAAGGGAGAAGAAAAAAAAAAAAAATCCTTCATTTCCCTAGGGATGGTGAGAAGTTCCTGTGGACAGTGGATCCAGGCGGGGGTGGGGCTGGGGAGAGGCTGTTTAGATGTATAGGGCATTCCCAAATTGGGGACCACGTTTCATTAAGTGGCTTTGTGTTTAGGGATATGCTCAGAATTACCGCCAGTGATGTCTTGAGCGAGAAATGTTACCTCCTTTCTGAAAATGGCAAGAAATCATAGACTTCTGCATCCGTAGAAAAGTGGGCAAACCTCCAAAAGACTGTTATGGAAGTTGTATTCAGTTCTTTGACATTTCCAGGTTTTTCTGATACAGCCACAGGAATGATCTGTGAGAGAAAAGGCAGAGTAAGAGGCAATACACAGCAGCTGTGCTCTAGGAGGGGGAGGCGTGAAGAGCCTTACTCTCCCTCACTGTGCCTCCACCCAGTCCTCCGAGTCTGTGTGCTGTCCCCGCATGTCTATCCCTTGACCATCTAGGAAGTTGCATTCCTACCACATGAGGAACTGAGCCTGGAAGAGGCCCAGGAGCATCCCTTATTCTTCAGTCTGTGGTATACACCTAAAAGAAGGGTGTATTTTCTTTTCTTTTTTTTTTTTTTAAGTTTATTTATTTTGAGAGAGAGCATGCATGCAGAGGTGGGGGAGAGGCAGAGAGGAGGAGAGACAGACTCCCAAGCAGGCTCTGAGACATCCCTGCAGAGCCCAGTGCAGGGCTCGAACTCACAAACTGTGAGATCATGACCTGAGCCGAGATCAAGAGTGGACGTTTAACTGATTGAGCCACCCAGCTGCCCCACGAAGGGTATATTTTCTTGTTGGTCCCACTCTGCACTTGCGATGGTCAGTGTACCCATTCGGGCAACAGCTCTTGGTTGGGGCCAGGAGCTCTGCAGGGCATGGCTGTTGGAAAATGAGTAGTGTTTTACATGACTTGAGTTTTCTAAGTAGTTGATACCTACCCTTTAACTATCAACACTGAACACATTTAAATAATATTAAGTGGAGCTCCCTCAGACTGGATCATTCTCCTCCCTGTACAACTCTCATTTGTTGGCTTCTGCTGAAGAATAGAGGCTCTCAAACCATTGTTTATCAAGAGTGTGGTCAGAGGGCCACCTGCTTCAGAACAATCCTGGGTAGGGGGAGTTGGTTATTGAAAATGTGGACTCCTGGGCCCCACTCCTAACTGGAATCATTGACAGGTAGGCCCATAAATTTGCTTTAAAAATACGATTGCCCAGGTGATGGTGGTGCATCTAGGTAGAGATTCTGAAGGAGTGAGGGCAAAGATTTCGTCTGGTGTGTTCACTGCTCAACCCCTAGCACCAAAAACAGTGCCTGGCACTTAAAAGGGATTTGAAAGGAAGGGGCCAGTACTTATCTGCTGACTGAGTGAGTTGATGTGCCCAGTCTTCTTCTGCTTATTTGCTATGGGTTAGGGAATCTTGTTATGATTTAATAAAAATAGAAGTATAAGATACATATTAAGTGCCAGGATAGAGACTTTCCTCTGTGTAAATTATTTGAACTCTAGAATATGCTTTGTTTTTTCTTGGCCCAGAGTTTTGTTTTAATTTGTGTCTGGAAAGTAGATGGTAAATGACTGCATGTGGGATTCCTGGTTTTCAAGTATGGTGTAAATTAGGTAGCTTCAAAAATGAGAAGCTTCTGTGTTACTTAGACCTTGATATTTACCTGGGCTGTTTTGAAAGATTAATTTCCAGAATTCCCATAGCTAATAAGTAAGATGAGGCTATTTGGAAATGCAGGGTCTTATTTGTGCCTACGTGTGATTATGATTCCTGCCCCTCACCCCCTGCCATGAGCAAAATGTGTGCTTTCTAAAAATACTGCTATTGAAATATTCCTGGGTCCCAAAGGGGGTTAAATTGTGAGAGAACAATAGAAACGGATTGTCGTCTTTCATAAGGTTTTAGATCATCTGAATTTGAACATGTTTCTCTTTTCTTCATATATTTAAGAGTCTGAGAATACTATTCCAAGCCTTTTGAGTCTTTTCTGTTCATTTTTTTTAACTAATCCGACTGGTAAGTCAATGTTTTCAGTATTTTCATCTACTCTGTTTTATTTTTGTGTGTGTTTTGCCTTTAAATCATCTCAGAATAATCTTATTTCTGTTGAGTATTTTCTCCTACCAACCCCACTCTCTTCTTTATACCTTTCAACAAAAGGTGTATATTCTTTCAAGAGACTTACATACTACTTCATTAAGAAAAAATATGATTACATTGTTCCCATTTTTTTTGATTAAGCAGGCACAAATAAAGAACCTGTTTGGTATCTTTTTTTTTTTTTTTTTTTTTTTTTTTTTTTTTTTTTTTA